>NC_142444.1:114005151-114308181 GCF_059453495.1 Arachis ipaensis | reverse complement strand
AGTGCTTGATTGGTTGACATTTTGCATTGTTCTAAACTTTTCTAACCATTTAATTCTGGTATGATCACTAACTTTTTTAAACTAATTTTATTTAGCTTGATCATCTATTCTATTTCTCTTTAGAATATTGTCACCTTTGAATATGGCTATGTTTGATTGATTGGATATTTAATTCAACAGAAGAAGTTATTTAATTAATACTTTTTTTCTTTGAATATGACTGCATTTGTCTTTTGATTCTGAGTCTTTTAATATTGTTTTAACTTGCATATGATTTTGATTTGGGGAGATAATTATTGAATAGTTTATTTTTCATGTGTGTTCGTAAAATTGTAATTCCGTGCAGTTTGCACGGGTCCTCCTGCTAGTAATAAAAATAAAGAAAAGTACAGGAAGACAATGAATTTAGTGAATAATATAATTATATATATATATATTTTTAAAAGAGAAAGCTCAACATCAAAATGAAGTAAACAATGCAGTTATACATATAGTAACTTTTTTTTTATTTGTGATTTTCATAGGAGTATAATGTATTTTTATTTTTTGGATTAATTTTAAAGTTTATTATTCACATTATTTACGAAAAATCATTGTTTATCTAATAAAATCAAAAAAATAATAATTAATTTTTGGAGATTAAAAAAACAAACCACGTTAACTTCTTTAAAGTCATATGATGTGTTTGTTGTGTATTATATATATAACAATATAAGAAACTTATCACATGTTCCGTTGTACTTGAGTGGAACATGTTATTTTATTTTTTTCAACCATCCATATTTAATTTAAAAATGTAAATGGTGGAGATTCAATATAACTTTTTTTTTGTGGATCTATATTAAAAGTAGTGCATATTGGGCATTCAACTGTTCCAGCTTTTTCTAAGTTTAGAAAGCTGAATCTATCTTATTTATCCAACTCCATTGAAAGCTGGCGCTATATTTTGGCTTTTAGATAGTTGGTGTTTAAAGCCTTTATTAAACCATAGATCTAAAGGTCTATATTAAAATGGATATAATAAAATAATTTTATAAATAAATATTTTAAAATATAAAAATTTATTACATTTTTAAATTATACTCAAATATTGTGGAAAGAATTGTATAATTAAATAATAGATAATAATAAATTGAGTAAATATTAATAAATGTCACATATTAATAAAGAGTGTATATATATATATACCATTTTATTAAAAAAAATATTTCATTAAATAATAGTTGAATAATATTACAAATTGTACGAGATGTCTCTGGTACGGGTTGAGAGATGGATCGAGAACTTGCGGGTTGAGGCAGATGCCGGATCACTTGACTGGAGCAATGGGGGGAAGTACCTGCAAAGACACTCCGACGATCAAGTCAGAATGGATCTAAGAGGCATAAGGTGTGAGGAATGAATGAATACCTGAAGGGATCTGGGTCCTCTTATTTATAGGTGATGGTGAATATCTTATCTTATCTTATCTGGCTAAGATAAGGAAGACGTTTGAATTCGAAAGTCGGTTTAGGATTTTCAGAGGGCCGGTTTTGGGCCTTCTAAGAGAGAGAGGCGGGTCGGACCCGAGGTGCCGGGTTCGGGCTCAACCTTGGGTCCAGGATCCGCGGGCTGGATCCGTAATAGTTGCCCCCGCAGCGGGAGAGCGAGCGAGGTCGGTCTGTCGCTGGGAGATGCTGTTTTTACTTACGGGTTTAAGCCTTTAGTTTTTCTAAGGTGGCCGTTTGATTCTTCTGAGATGAGGTCGGCGCCTCGGTTTCGTCTCGTGGAAGATTCGTCTGACCGTTTTGGTCTGACGTGACTCTTCCGTGTCTGCTGCGTCCGTTGCGTTCTTCGAGGTGTGATTTATTAATTGCTTTTTCCAAGGGGGTATTTATTGTGAGGGGGCTTTTTCCTTTTTTGCCCTTACTTTGTTTTGCTTTCCGGGGGTGTTTGCGTTATTTCACTTTTTCAAAACCGTTTTGGTTTTCTTCCTTCAGTTCCCTCGTTTGCTTCATTTCTCTATTTGCTTTCTTCTTTCGAAAGAACATCTTCTGCTTTCCTTTCGCACTCTGTGGTTTTGGTTGGTCTTCTGCTGCAGCATTTTCTCTTTAGATTTACTTTCTTCGCATCATCAGGTTGGTGTTCTTTTGTTTCCTTTTGTTTTCTCTGCTTTGTCTTTCTTTGCGTTTTGTTTCGTCTTTGCTTCGTGTAGATTTAGGATTGTTTTATGGTGTATGACGGTATTGCATAGTGGTAGATAGTTCTGTTAGGGTAGTGGATTCCGTAAGGGGGGGCGAGCGCCATCGTACAATTGGTGGTGTATGGTGGTATCTGTTTTTGGTTTCATCCGCCGTTTTCTGCCGCGGGATTTGGCTGACGGTGGTGCTCGTCACTATTTTAGGTATGGCTCGTCGAAGGACTGAGGGTGTGAGGGCTCCGGTGGCCCCGGCGGGGGGTGTCCCCGGTCTTTTCTCTTGGGTTACTAGTGACGTATGGGGGACGCCGTCGCGGATGACGGAGGCGGACCTCCAACGGCTCCGCGATCAAGGAGCTGTTTGTGGGGGTGGTGATGCTGAACGCCATTACGAGCTTTCTCTTCCCAGGGTTGATGAGAGGGTTTGCTACACCAATCTTGACTCCCCGACTGTGCCGGATTGGATGTGGGTGTATGAGGCGATGTTTACCCGGCTTGGCGTTCGGCTTCCCTTTTTCCCGTTTGTTCAGCAGTTATTGAGCCGGTGCTCCGTGGCGCCATCCCAGCTGCATCCGAATAGCTGGGCGGTGATACGGTCTTTCGAGCTTGTTTGTGAGTATTTGGAGCTTCCTGCCTCGGTAAACGTCTTCCTTTTTCTCTTCTTGTGTACCCTTCCAACTAAGGAGGGGAAGCACAAGAAGGGGTATGTGTCTTTTAGAGCTCAGCCGCATCGTCGGGTCTTCAGGTTGTACGAAGACTCTTTTCATGGTTTTAAGAGCGGGTATTTTAAGGTTCGTCCTGTAAGGGGACATCATCCTTTTTGGCTGACGTTGGAGGGTGAGTGTCGGTTCCCCACTTATTGGAACTTTAAGGCGGGTCTGTCCGTGTTTACTCGGGTTTCGAAGGAGTTCCTGTCCCCGGAGGAGCAGAATATCGCTCTTGTTCTGTGGCAGTTGTTTGGAGAGCGTCTTCTTAATCCTCGGGATGTGATGGGTGATCCGGTTGCTTGTCGGTCGTATGTTGGTGTGTGTCTATTCTTTTCTTGGTTTTTATGTTTGTTTTCCCGTTTCTGTAACTTGGGATTTTTGTTTTCTTTCAGTTGAGATGGGTGGTGGTTTGACTTCCTTGGCACGGTTGAAGGCAGCGATGGCCCAGGAGGAGGGGTCGTCGTCTCCGGCTACTCCTGTTTCTAACCCCGCCGTGGGGTCGCAAGCTGTTTCTCAAGAGGTGGTTTCTTCGGGTGCGCGGACCAATGCTCAGGTTTCTCCTGGCCCAGTGAATTCGCCTGAAGTCGTCGTGGTGACGGCTGCTGAGGCTTCTCGGAAGAGAAAAAGGCCTGAGGAGCCGAGCAGCGAGACCTTTGAGGAAGGGGGACTTGTGCCTAGCGTGATGGACCGACGCTTTGATGCCCCGGGGTTCATTGATCAACACTTGATGCCTGGTACGGAGCCGTTTTTTATGGCTGCGATGTTTCGTTCCAGGCCAAGTCGGTGTATCGTGCCCTCCTCCGGTCTGCCGTTATCGTTCGGAAGGCTGAGCCCATGATGGCTCAGGTTGGTTTGTTGGATAAGAAGCTTCGCCATTCTCAGGCTGAGGTGGCTAAGTTGAAGGGGGAACTTGAGGCTGCCGAGGCTGCGAAGGAGAAGGCAGTGAAGTCTTCTGAGGAGGCCGGGGCGGAGATTCTCCGACTTTCCGAGGTTGAGACTTCGCTTCTTTCCCAATTGGCAGAGGAGCGGCAGCGGGCGTCAGATGCGGGTTCTCGGGCTGTCGTGCTTCTCACTGAGTCGGAGGCTCTGAAGGCCGAGATTGCTGCCTTGAAGAGGGAGAAGATGGAGTTATTAGGTGATGCAAAGGATGCGATTGCGGCTACCGAGGAGACAATGAGGGCTCAGGCTTTAGTGTTGGCTCCGGGGGTGGATGTGTCCGTGATGGGAGCCTTCAAGACTGTTCGTGATGGCCAGATTGTCGACCTTGAGTAGCTTTTTATCTTTGTAATTTTATTTTGAACTGTTTGTTTTTGAATATTTTGGATGGCCAAGGGCCGTGACACTGGGTTCCGTTTAATGGTATTTTCGGCCGTTCGGGCCTTTGTATATTCCGTTTTATGGTATTTTTGGTTGTTCGGGCCTCCGTTTTATGGTATTTTTGGCCGTTCGGGCCTTTTATATGTTTTGTTTTGAGCTATTCCGTTTTTATGGTTCCCTTGGACCGTCGCTTGGTCGGGTTTTTATGGATATCCGTTTGTTGGGCCTGGGGGGTGATCAGTCCCCCAGTTGTGGCCGTGTCTTTGTTCCGTTTTCGGGACGTTTTAGAGAGGTAGAAATAGCTTTTAACAAAATATTTATTTAAGGTTGGGCCTCGTTAAAACCCTCCGTCTTTGGGGGGAAAGAGTACCCGGGATAGATACTTAAGCGAAAATTAAAATTCAGGAGTTGTATAATGGGAAGATATAAATAAAAAGGGGTGACCTAGTTAGGTTGGCCTAAGTGTAGTATCGCCGTAGATTGGCGGCGTTCCAGGTCCTTGGGACTTCGTCGCCGTTAAGTCGTTCGAGTTTATATGCTCCCTTTCCGATTACCGCCTTGATTCTGTATGGTCCTTCCCAGTTGGGGGTGAGTTTCCCTTCTCCTGGGGTCGGGGGACCGATGTCGTTTCGTCGTAGGACGAGGTCGTCGGTCGCGAATTCCCGTCGGACGACGCCATGGTTGTATCTTAAGCTGATTCTCTGTTTTAGGGCTAGCTCTTTGATGTGAGCTATGCTTCTTTCCTCGTCAATGAGGTCTCGTTCTACTTCCTCGTCGTTACCGCCGACCGTTTTTCTGGGGCTTGGGTCTCCGATTTCTACCGAGATGACTGCCTCCACCCCGTATGTTAATCGGAAGGGGATTTCTCCCGTGGTCATTTGTGGTGTGGTTCGGTATGACCATAGGACCGATCCGAGCTCGTCGGCCCATAGTCCTTTGGCTTCGTCGAGCCGTTTCTTGAGTCCCTTGACGATTATTTTGTTTGCGGATTCCACCTGTCCGTTTGTTTGGGGGTGTTCTACCGAGCTGAAGCGGTGAGATACGCGTAGTCCTTCTAAGAATTCTCTGAACTTTTTGTCAGCAAATTGGGTTCCGTTGTCCGAGATAACGATCTCGGGGATCCCGAATCGGGTGATGATCTGTCGCCAGAGGAATTTACGGCATTGGGCTGCCGTTATGGAGGCTAGGGGTTCGGCTTCGATCCACTTGGTGTAGTAGTCTATGGCGACGATGAGATACCAGAGTTGACCGGGTGCCGTAGGGAAGGGTCCGACGAGGTCGATCCCCCAGGTGCCGAATGGCCGTTCTGCCGATATGATGCTGAGCTGGTGTGGGGTGGCTTGGTAGATATTGGCGTGCCTTTGGCATTTATCGCAGCTTTTAACTATTTGTATGGAATCCCGGATAACCGTGGGCCAGAAGTAGCCTGCCCTGATGACTTTTTGGGCTAATGTTTTGCCTCCGATGTGGTGGCCGCAGCAACCTTCGTGGATTTCACGGAGTATGTACTCCGTGTTCTCGGGTTCGACGCATTTGAGCAGGGGTTGCGAGAATCCGCGTTTGTATAGCTGTCCTGCCACAACGGTATAGTTGGCGGCTTCCCGTTTTATTCGTTTTCCCTCTTTGGGATCTGGCGGTAGTGTTCCGTCAAGGAGGTACTGTAGGATAGGGTAGGTCCAAGATCCTTGGTTCGAGAGTGTCAGATGAGCGTTGGTTGTCGTTGACACAGCGGGTGACTTGACGACTTCCTGGATTAGCGATTTGTTACCGTGTCCTGGTTTGGTACTGGCTAGTTTGGAAAGTAGGTCTTCCCTGGCGTTTCGTTCCCTAGGGACGTGCTGTATGGTAACTCGCTCGAATCCTTCTTTTAGTTTGTTTACCTTGGCGAGGTATTGTTGGAGTAGGGGATCTCGTGTCTGGTAGTCTCCGTTAATTTGGGAGTTGACTACCTGTGAGTCGGTGTTTACCTCTAGGGCCTTTGCTCCGACTTCCCGAGCTAGGGCTAGGCCTGCCAGGAGGGCCTCATATTCTGCCTGGTTGTTTGAGACTGGGAATTCGTATCGTACTGATTGTTCGATTACGACTCCGTTCTGACTTTCGAGAATGACTTCGGCACCTCCAGAGGTGACGTTCGAGGAGCCGTCAACGTGTAGCTTCCATGACTCGGGGGTGGAGTTTCCTGGTGTCATTTCGGCGATAAAGTCGGCCATGGCTTGTGCTTTGATTGCGTATCGGGGTTCGAACCTGATATCGAACTGGGATAGTTCGATGGACCATGCTAGCATTCTGCCTGCTAGGTCGGGTTTTTGTAGTACCTGCTTAACCGCTTGGTCGGTTCGGACCGTCACGGAATGGGCCTGGAAGTATTGTCGTAGGCGTCGGGAGGCTGTAAGGAGTGTGAAGGCTAGTTTTTCTAAGCGTGAGTAGCGAGCTTCCGCATCCTGTAAGACTCTGCTTATGAAGTATACGGGTTTTTGTTCTTTTTTCTCGTTTTCACGGATGAGCGCTGCTGCGAGTGCCTTCTCCGTTATGGAGAGGTATAGGTAGAGTGTTTCCCCTGTTTGGGGTTTGGCGAGGATTGGTGGTTCCGCTAAGACTCTCTTGAAATGTTGGAATGCTTCTTCGCATTCCGTCTCCCACTTGAAAGGGGCTCCTTTTTTCATTAATTTGAAAAAGGGGATCGCCTTTTGGGCCGATGCCCCGAGAAAGCGTGATAACACCGTCAATCGGCCGGTGAGCTTTTGGATATCTTTAAGGTTTTTTGAGCTCGTCATTTCGAGGACGGCGCGACATTTCTCCGAGTTTGCTTCAACTCCGCATTGCGTGATCATAAAGCCGAGGAATTTCCCTGCCTCCATCCCGAAGGCACATTTTACCGGGTTGAGTCGCATTTGGTGCTTCCGTAGGGTGTTCATTATGACTTTGAGGTCGTCGGTGAGTTGCTCGCCGGATTCGGTCTTGACGAGCATGTCGTCTATGTAGACTTCTATTTTGTTTCCAGATAGATTTTGGAATATCTTGTTGACGAGTCTTTGATAGGTGGCTCCCGCGTTCTTCAGGCCGAAGGGCATCACTGTGTAGCAGTATGTCCCGTCTGGGGTGATGAACGCTGTTTTTTCCTCGTCTGGACGGTGCATCGGGATCTGGTTGTAGCCGGAATATGCGTCCATGAAGCTGAGGTATCGGTGGCCGGATGTGGCATCTACTAGTCCGTCGATGTTTGGTAAGGGAAAGGCGTCCTTTGGGCAGGCTTTGTTGAGGTCCGTGTAGTCGACGCACATTCGCCATTTCCCGTTAGTCTTTTTCACTAGTACAACGTTGGCCAACCATGTCGTGTAGGGGAGTTCTCTGATGAAGTTGGCTTCGAGTAGGGCTTTAACTTGCTTTTTGACCTCGGCGGCTCGGTTAGATGACATTTTTCGTCTCCTTGGTGCCACTGGTTTAGCTTTGGGGTCCATGGCTAGCCGGTGGGACATTAGGTCGGGGTTTATTCCCGGCATGTCGGCTGGTGTGAATGCGAACAAGTCTCTATTTTGCTTTAGGAGTTGGGAGAGTTCTTCTTTAAGATCGTATGGGAGGTTCCTATTAATGAAGGTGTATTCTTCCTTGGTTGGCCCTATTTGTAGCTTTTCCATGTCTCCTTCTGGTTCTGGCCTGGGTTGGTCGTCTTGGCGGGCGTCCAGGTCGGCGAGGAATATCCCGGCTGCATCTCGGGATTTCTTCCTTAGAGCTAGGCTGGTGTTGTCGCATTTGGCTGCGACATCTCGGTCCCCGTGGATGGTACCGATGGATCCGTCCTTGGTTCTAAACTTCATGAGGAGGTATTTGGTAAAGATGACTACGGAGAAGTCGTTGATTGTTTTTCTTCCGAGAATCACGTTATAGGCTGTGGAGTCTTTTAGGACTACAAATTTGGATAGGATTGTCTTCCTCTAGCTGCTTGTTCCTATAGTGATGGGAAGGGTGATTGAGCCGTCTGGTTTGAGGAAGTTGTCTCCGAGTCCCGTGACTCCGTTGCGGTGTGTTTGGAGATTGTCGTTGTGGAGCCCGAGCTTGTCGAAGGCTCCTCGGAAGAGGATGTTCGAATCTGCCCCGGTGTCCACCAGTATCCGTCGTACCAGTCCTGTTCCGATTCTGGCCGAGATGACGAAGGGGGCATCTTCGGCCGAGGTGCCGTGCTGGCAGTCCTCTGGTAAAAAGGTTATCGTGTTGTCGGCTGTAGTGGTTGGGGTCTGGTTTCTGACCGCCATTACTTTGAGATCTTTCTTCATTGTTAGTTTTGACTTGCTCCATATGTCTTTGCCTGTGATGACGTTTACTATGATGGTCGGGTCGTCTTCTGGGCTTTCTCTGGGGGGTTGCTTCTGGGTTCTCGGGTTATGCCCGTCTTTTTCCGGTGACCTGTCTCTTTCCGCATGTCTTGGTTCTCTGATGATTTTGGAAAATTCTGGGAGTTTGCCGTCTCGTATGGCTTGTTCGAGGGCGTCTTTAAGGTCGAAACAATCTTGTGTTTTGTGACCGTAACCTCGATGGTAGTCGCAGTAGAGGGTTTTGTTGCCTCCCGTCCTTTCTTTGAGTTGTCGGGCTTTCGGAATGATGCCTCGATCTGCTATTTGGTGGTATATTTCGGTAATTGGTGCTGTCAGGGGCGTGTAATTAGAGAATTTGCCAATTCTTGGTGGTCGGTTTGTATTTGTCGGTCTGGGGTGGTCCCTTTGATTCTCTCTGGGTGGTGGATTTTGGCGAGGAGCCGAGTTGCCGTGTTGGGTGTTGCTGTGCTGCCGTTTGTTGGCAGCGACAACCTGGCTGACTTCTTCGTCATTGATGTAATCTTTGGCGACATTCTGGATCTCGTGCATGGTCCATACTGGTTTGGTGGTGAGGTGTTTGCGAAAATCTTCGTTCATGAACCCGTTGGTTAAGCAAAGGCTTGCGACGGAATCCGTTAGTCCGTCGACCGTCAAGCATTCATCGTTGAAGCGGTCGAGGTATTTCCTTGTAGATTCTTCTTGGTTTTGCGTGACCCCTAGCAAGCTGATGGGGTGTTTGGCTTTGGTGATTCTAGTTGTGAACTGGGCCATGAACTTTCGTGTTATATCGTGGAAACTGGCTATGGATCCGTTTGGGAGGGCGTTGAACCATTTGATTGCCAGCCCTGCAAGGGTTACCGGGAAGGCTCTGCATCGGACCGCGTCGGCCGCTCCTTCTAGGTTCATCCTGGCCTCGAAGGCCGTTAGATGTTCCTGGGGGTCCTTGGTCCCATTGTACTTCATGTCGGTAGGTTTGTCGAAACCTTTGGGGAGTTTCGCTCTTAAGATTCTTTCTGTGAAGGGTGTTGCTCCCATTATTGTGTGGTCGTTTCTTGTGCGCTTGGTATTTCGGTACCTCTGATCTTCGTCTGAGTCGTGTTGACGACTTAGATCTCGGGAAGCGCTGCGGTTGTGTTTCTTGTTGTATCGTCGTTCCGGCGATTTCTCGTGATCGTGGTCGTGTGAGGCACTGCGACCGTCTCTCCTATCGTGTCGCCGGGTTGGTAACCTGCCGTGGCGAGATCTTGATCTGGAAGTTGCCTGGCTTCCACGTTCGTTGTTGTGTTTTCTCTATTAGTCAGTTTGCCTTCGAGCTCCTGGACCCGGAGGCAGAGATCCTGGATGATCTGTGCTGCTTTGTCCCTAGCTTTCTTAGGATGTCGTTGGTCCGTGACGACGTGGTCATTCGTGTGGTGGACAGTACTTGCTATTCTTGCTTGGTTTGTGACCTCTCGGTATTCTGGGGTTGGGTTAAGCGGTCGGGAGTCATCCTGGCTTGAGGGGGTTTCCTCCAGGACGTCCCCCATCCGGCTCGGCTGGCGCAAGTTCCCCACAGACGGCGCCAATGTACGAGATGTCTCTGGTACGGGTTGAGAGATGGATCGAGAACTTGCGGGTTGAGGCAGATGCCGGATCACTTGACTGGAGCAATGGGGGGAGGTACCTGCAAAGACACTCCGACGCTCAAGTCAGAATGGATCTAAGAGGTATAAGGTGTGAGGAATGAATGAATACCTGAAGGGACCTGGGTCCTCTTATTTATAGGTGATGGTGAATATCTTATCTTATCTTATCTGGCTAAGATAAGGGAGACGTTTGAATTCGAAAGTCGGTTTAGGATTTCCAGAGGGCCGGTTTTGGGCCTTCTAAGAGAGAGAGGCGGGTCGGACCCGAGGTGCCGGGTTCGGGCTCAACCTTGGGTCCGGGATCCGCGGGCTGGATCCGTAACACAAATATAAATAGAATAATAAATATTTTGTAATAAAAATTATTTTAAATAAATAATATATACATAAAAAGTATTAATTATTATGGTGTAAAATTATTTGTAAATAGTTTTTTTTAATATATGAGAATAAAAAATTAATTAAATATCTTAATTTAATACTAATACTTAAATTTTGAATAAATATAATTGACAATATTATATAAAAGTGTGTATTTTTTTATTTTACAAATTAATGATATAATAAATAATAAAATATTAATATATATGATGATTTTGAACATATAAAAATGTAACATTTATTTGTAAAGTTCTGAACATGTAGTGAAAATTTAAGGGTAGCAATGAATAGAATAGGGTTTGAATTCAACTCTAATTTTATTCGTGAGTTAAATTTATTATTAAAATTTAATTCTATTTTATTAGCGGGTTGATAACAACTCAATCCTAACTCTACATGCAATTAATTGGCGGGTATCCGACCCTTCTTACGAATTTTTACAGATATGCAATATTATTATATAACTTAATAAGCATGCAAATTCAAAATTCAATATAGACAACACAATCATCCCACAAACAACACAATCATCTATCCCATAAACAATATAACAATGAAATATTGTGATATAATGTTGTATTTATATATCACTAAAATAGAATTAGTTTTTATATAAATAAAATTGTTAAATTATTAATTGATAATCTTGACTCAATATTAAAGATTTTTTGTACTAAATGAGAAGTCTTTAGTTCAATATCCACTAATAATATATTTTTATAATTGATACATATATATATATATATATATATATAAGGTGCGGATCCACTCTAAATAAAATGACTTATTATTAAAATTTTGTCATCATACTTAGACTGTTTTGATAATTTTATACCTATAATAAAAGTATTTCTTATTGAAAAAAAAAAACATTGGTTGTACCCAACAATTATTAGTAGAATATTTTAGATGCAAATGTAACCATTAATATCTATTTATTTGGATTTGTAAACAGCACCTAAGACCCATTATTTCCAATTTTCTATAATCACTGTTTCACCTTTAGATGTTATATTAGCTACGAGCCATGGACGGTGTTTTTAAACTAACATTTTTTGTTAATTTATCCCAAAAAATTAAGGTTATTTAGTCTTTTTTACACTAACTGCAGAATGAATCTAAACTTGGTTACCTATTCGTATAAGGAATATCATGTTCCTGTTTTTACAGGCGGAATATATGATAATTTTTTAATAATATAATCTACAGCCTATGTTGTAGTGATGCCTCTCCTATCTTAGTTTCCTCTTCTTCTTCTTTTTCTTTTTTCTTTTTTTAGTTAAAAAAAAATTGTAGTATTCTACAAATAATTGTTAATTTATTAAATCAATGTGTAGTTTTAATTTATTTTTCTAGCCCTGTTTCTAAATTAACCACCGAGAAAAAAGCAAACTAGTTTAGTAATTAAAAAATAATTACTACTAATTTACTATTAACGAAAATGTTGTAACTTATTTCTTGATTTTGATGACTATGTTTAGTATTACATTCTAATTATTTTCTGCATTATGTAATTATTTAAAAATAAATACTTAATTAAATATAGAGAAATTAAAAATTATTTAGAGATATTTGTGATGAGAAAGCCCTTACTGAAAATTTGGTTTTTATTTTTATTTTTATTAAAAATAGAAATATTTTTAGTGAAATATTTTTAATAAGTTATATTAACATCTAAAAGTTAAAAAATTACTAACATTTAAATCTGGCCTTTTCATCAACACATTAATAAACTATTACCTAACTACAACAACGAGTCTAACAGAAAGTTAGAGCATGATTTTTGATAGGATTGTCAAATGGACTAATTTAGGCTAAGTTTAGATAAACAGCTTAATTAAATTTATTTTGATAAAATAATTTAAATAATAAATAATTATATTAAAAATAATTTATAAATAAATTATTTTATATTTAAATTTTTAGTTCTAAAAATATTTATTTTATAGAAATGTGATAAAAAAAAATAATAGTATTATGAAAAAAATTATTTTTTTAATTTTTATATAAGCTTCTAAATAATTTTTTAAAAAATTATAATTTAATTTTTAAAATTACATCAAATATTAATATTATTACTTTTCATAAGTCAAAAATTCAAAAACAATTACTTTTAAAATTTTTCAAATAGATCCTTAACGTTTATTTAAGCCTAACTTATCTAAACTCATAAATTATATAGTTTGGCCCATTTATATTTTGTTTGTTCACAAATTTCAATTTTCAAGTTTGAACCATCTATGACCAACTCAGCGGGTTTAACGGGTTGGTTTGTTATTTTTTATTTTTTTAAAATTATATTAAAAAAATTCAATTTTAGGCTTAAATTTTTTTTAACAAAAAATGCCCCCTTTTTTTTGCCAAAACCCTTAAACAAGTTTTTTTAATGTGTCAAATCAAGTCGTCTTGGGGTCGAATCTGAAACAATATTGTAATGAATACTAAATTATTTTTGAAAAATATAAATAAAAAAATAAATAAATTTTGCATTAATTTTAAACGGACTTAATTTTAAAAATAAAAATTTATCTAATTTAAAAGGTAAAATAGAATTAATTTGTATTGGTCAAGTGGTCAACTCACTCATCCACTTTGTTACGGTGAGTAACCGGAGATTAATGGGCCGGATGGCGTAGGTTGGCCCAAACGTGTGAGGGAGGTGGCTATCGAGTGGACCTGGTACTCGGTGTTCCTCCGTCCGACTTGTGCGTGAGAAAGAATGGGGGGTGGTACCTGCAAAGACACTCCGATGCTTAAGTTAGCAAGAGTGGGAGCAGGTTAGAATGTATATTGGAACTTAGTGATACCTGAGGGGTGTCAGGGTATTTATAGTGGTGAACCAATAACCACCGCTGGAGTAGTGCCACCTTTTTAGGTGGATAACCGTTCCCATATCTTAGGGGAGTTAAGATATGGCTCTATGAAGTGGTTAGAGAGTTTCTAGGGGCAGTTACTCATTTAAATGAGTGTTATCTGCCAGCTGACCCTCGTATCCGACTTCCCAGGAACAGGTCGTGTTCAGTACCGACTTCTGGGATGAAGGCTGGTACTGGGGAGAGGGTCAACCCTTTGGGTTGGGCGTCTTTGCTTGGGTCCTGGGCCCTATTTATTGGGCCAGGGTATGAACAGTGCCCCTACTCGAGCCCAATTTCTTTTTAAGAGTTGGGTTCGAGTATTCAACTCGGGGTCTTGGCCGATTTGCGAGAGGACCGACGTGATGGTTTAAGAACCGACGTGATTTTTGTTTGACCTTTCGGTTCTGACGGTTACGTCTAATCAAGCGTCGTGTCCGTTGGGTGTGCGTAGGGATTTAATGGCCTTGGTAACGGTGCACCTTTATTAAGGATTGCCTCCATTTTACCATTATGCCCCTAACGTTCTTATAAATACTTTTCCCTCTCTTTCGTTGTTTCGTTTCTGCGATCTTTCAAAATTTCCTTGCATTCGTTCGTGTTGCATTTCTTGCGTTTCGAAGGTTTTTACTTCCTCCAGTCTTGATTTCAGACTTAAAGGTTAGCTTTTTCCCCTTCTGTAACATGCTTTCTATTTGCGTGCCTTTATCTTGTAGGTAGATTGGTTTGTAGGCTTTAGTTCCGTACCCCTTCCCTTAGAGACCGTGTGTTGATTTTCCTTTTCTTTTGTAGGTTTCTTGTCACCCTTTTTAAGAAAAGAAAATGGCTTCCGTAGATGCTCTCTCCCAGTGGGTTGATGTTACGGTCCTAGGGGAGGAGCCCTCAGTTGATACTGAATTTATCACCCACCTTTGTACTCACTATAGAATTTATACTTCTGAAGAAGATGAGCCGAAGTACGAGTTGGTAGTCCCGGGTCCAGAAGACCGGGTTTGCTTCGGGAGGGCCGACGAGACGGCCCCTCATTTCTTTTTTATGTATGAGAGTATGGTCACTCGTTTGGGCGTTTTTCTCCCCTTTTCAGAGTTTGAAATGTCTGTGTTGCGTCATTGCCGGGTTGCTCCCACTCAGCTTCACCCCAACTCTTGGGGTTTTTTGAAAATTTACCAATTTATCAGCCAGGCCTTAGAGTTCCCGACTTCTCTGAGGATTTTCTTCTATCTCTTCCACATGACCAAGCCCTTCAGTGGGTTAAATAATAAGCAACAGTGGGTGTCCTTCCGGGCCATTCAAGGTCGGAGGCTTTTTACCCTTTTTGACGAATCCTTTCATGATTTCAAAAACTATTTTTTCAAAGTTCAAGCAGTAGAGGGTCACCACCCCTTTTTCCTGGATGATGATTCTTCTCCCCGATTTCCTTTATATTGGCTGGAGGCCTCTCCCTGCAAGAAATATGGTCTGGACGACCTGGATGAGGTGGAGGCGGCCATTGTGGGGTTCCTCCGAGAAGTGTGGGGGAGGGCCCCATACTTGGATACTAAAATATTTCTCCAGGGGTCGCCGGCCTTTGTCCAGTCACAACTAGGTAGCTTTTTGCGTTTTTCACTTATTTCCGACTTGCAATTTCTTTTACCGACTTGTCTGACTTTTAGCTACCAATTTGTTTTTGCAAAGATGGCAAAGAAAAATGCTCAAGAGTCTTTCCAGAGGGTTCAGGAAGCCAAGGCGAAGTCTCGCGCCAGGTCTGGTGGTGCTAGGGTGGTTGTCTCTCCTTCTCCTCCTCCTCGGAATGTTGGGACTCCCTCCCAACCTATTGTGATTTCTTCCTCTGCTTCCTCTCTGCCACCCCCTTCCGTCCGACCTACTCCCGAACCAGAGCTGAAGAAGCGCAAGACCTTAGAGTCTGGCGCTTCTGGTGAGGCGGACGCTCTTGCGTTCGTCCGAAAGAACATCTATCCTCATGCTCGTATGAGTATGGATGATGTTTCTGTTCGGCACTACCTCACCACTGTGGTTGAGGAGAGTCTCAAGACGGCGGGGGTTTGTGGCAAACTCTTGGATATATTTGAGAAGACTCCTATCAGCTTTTTAGGGACGACCTCGAGGGTCGAGGAGCTGGAGGGTAGGCTTCGCATATATCAGGAGCATGAGAGGGAGTTGGAGGGGAAAGTCGCCAAGCTGAAGGAGGAGAGGGACAGCCTCCGGGAGAAGGGGCAGAAGTTGCAAGCCCAATGCAACATGGAGGTGGATTTGAGGAAAGCAGCGCAAGCCAGCTACAACAGTTTATTTGCTGATCTTGTGTCTGTAAAGAATGACTTGCTGAATGCTCGGAAGGCCTATACCGAGTTGGAGGACTCTATTGCGGATGGTGCTGATGAGGCCTGGAGGGTTTTCAAGGAGCAGGTCGGAGTTATTGCTCCTGACTTGGACCTTTCTCCTTTGGACCCTGATAAGGTTGTCATTGATGGTGCCATCGTGGATCCTCCTGTCCCCGTGGTGGAGTCTGAGTCTGATTTGAAGACTCGGGGGCAGAGGATCATAGAGTCCCCTCCTCGCTCTAAGGACGCTCCGAGTTCTTCTGCTGCTCCTCCGACTTTCTCTCCAACCCCTAGTCCTGGTGGTGGTGATCCTCCTACTCCTCTTGCAAAGAAGTGATTTGGCTATTGGGGGTCCGGCCTGTGGACCCCCCCTTTTTAAACTCTTTATATTTATTTGTTGGTGTTTGAACAATTTTTGGCCTTTTAAGGCCGTAAACAAAACAATTTATGATGCCCTTTTTTAATAAGGGTTTAATTTAGCGTTTTAAATAAATGCCCTTTTTGGATAAGGGTTTTGAGTTACCTTATGCGCGCATGCTTTTTCTGTTCGTGGTTCTTTTGCCTCTTTGATCTTTTCTGGAAAAAACCTTTTCTTTGGGGCTTGCCTGCTTTTCTGAATTTCCTTTATCCTCAAGGCAGCCTTACTATTTTTCTTAGTTTTTTCTTATCTCTTTTTGTTATTCCTAGTACTCAATTTTGTTTTATTGAGTTTTTCGTGACTTAGGCTACTTTTGCGATTCATTTTAATTTTACTCGGTTTCGCATTCCGTCTTGTGAGTCGGACTGCTCCCGAGTTTATCATGATCGACTTCTATAGCCTCTTTACGCCTACTTGTACCTCGTCGTTTTATCCTGACGACCATCTAGGTCGGTTCATGGGATTTTCACGTTTTGTTGAGCTTAAATCGGCGCGTTTCGTAGAAAGAGAATAAAAAGGGAATTTAAAAGAGATATTTAAAATGAAAGATATCTTTATTAATTGAGGAGGTACCTTATTGCTACTAAGGGCTTTTGATTATTTATTTTCCCTTAGCCCCTACTATGATGCCTCGTTAAAAACCCTTTTCAGAAAAAAACCCTTTGCTTTTGGGAAAAAATCATGAAATTGGGAAAAGAGTACATCAGGGAGTAGGGTTCGCTTTTAGCTGTAGTACCTTTTCATATTACAAGCATGCCATGACCTTGGTAACTCGTTGCCGTCGAAGTCGGTTACCCTATAATAGCCCTTTCCTAAGACCTCGTTGATCTTGTATGGCCCTTTCCAATTAGCAGCGAGCTTTCCTTCCCCTGATTTGTTGACTCCAATATCATTTCTGATTAGGACCAAGTCATCCGGGGTGAAACTCCTTCGAATGACTTTTTTGTTGTATCTCGCGGTCATCCTTTGCTTCAACGCTGCTTCTCTTATCTGGGCTTCTTCTCGGATTTCGGGGAGCAAGTCGAGCTCCTCTTTGTGCCCCCGTATATTCCCGATCTCGTCGTGGAAAATCACTCTTGGGCTTTGCTCATTGACCTCTATTGGGATCATGGCTTCTACGCCATAAACTAGTCGGAAGGGTGTTTCTCCAGTGGCGGATTGGGGGGTTGTTCTGTAAGCCCAGAGTACTTGTTGGAGCTCTTCAGCCCAAGCTCCTTTCGCATCTTGTAATCTTTTCTTCAGCCCTGCCAGTATGACTTTGTTGGCTGCTTCGGCTTGCCCATTGGCTTGTGGGTGTTCCACTGAGGTGAACTGGTGTTTGATGTTCATACTGGCTACTAGGCTTCTAAAGGTGGAGTCGGTGAACTGGGTTCCGTTATCTGTGGTAATGGAATAAGGTATCCCATACCTTGTGATTATGTTTTTGTAGAGGAACCTCCGACTTCTTTGTGCAGTGATGGTGGCCAGTGGTTCTGCTTCTATCCACTTTGTGAAATAATCTATTCCCACTATTAGGTATTTAACTTGTCCTGGCGCCTAGGGAAAAGGACCTAATAAATCCATTCCCCATTTTGCAAAGGGCCATGGGGAGGTGACACTGATGAGCTCCTCTGGGGGGGCCACGTGGAAATTTGCATGCATTTGACACGGTTGGCATTTTTTCACAAAGTCTGTGGCATCTTTCTGCAAGGTTGGCCAGTAGAATCCAGCTCGGATCACCTTTCTGGCTAACGACCTTGCTCCGAGATGGTTCCCGCAGATTCCACTGTGTACCTCCTCTAATACCTCAGTGGCTCTTGAGGTCGGCACACACTTTAACAATGGTGTCGATATCCCTCTTCTATAGAGAATATTTTTCACCAAGGTATAGTGTTGCGCTTCCCTTCGGATTTTCTTTGCCTCCTTTTCCTCCTTGGGGAGGATGTCGAATTTCAGGTATTCGACCAAGGGGTTCATCCATCCGAGGTTTAATCCGACCACTTCAAAGACTTCTTGTTTGTCTTCCATTTTTACCACTGAAGGTTCCTGGAGAGTTTCTTGGATCAGGCTTCTGTTATTTCCCCCTGGCTTGGTACTTGCTAACTTGGATAGGGCGTCTGCTCTGCTATTTAGGTCCTGAGTTATGTGCGTGACCTCGGTTTCTGCAAAACGCCCGAGGTGCTCCAGAGTTTTTTCCAAGTATTTCTTCATATTTGGGTCTTTTGCCTGATATTCTCCACTTATTTGGGAGGTCACCACTTGAGAGTCACTGTATACCATTACCTTGGTAGCACCGACTTCTTCTGCCAGCTTTAATCCTGCGATCAAGGCTTCATATTCTGCCTGATTATTTGAAGCTGGGAACTCAAACTTGAGGGAGACCTCTATCTGGGTTCCCCTTTCGTCTACCAATATTATGCCTGCGCCGCTTCCTGTTTTATTGGAGGATCCATCCACGTAGAGTTCCCAGGTAGTTGGTTTATCCTCTTGATCCCCTGCATATTCCGCAATGAAGTCGGCGAGGCACTGGGCTTTAATCGCCGTCCGAGTTTCGTACTTCAAGTCGAATTCGGAGAGCTCTATTTCCCATTGAACCATTCTTCCTGCAACATCCGTCTTTTGGAGGATTTGCTTCATGGGTTGGTTCGTTCGGACTCTTATTGTGTGAGCTTGAAAGTAAGGCCGTAGCCTTCGAGAGGCTATTACTAAGGAGTAGGCAAACTTCTCTAATTTGTGATACCTTAGCTCAGGGCCCTGTAGAACTTTACTGATGAAATAGATTGGGTGTTGACCGACCTCGTCTTCTTTTATCAAGGCTGCTGAGATAGCCTTGTCTGCCACGGATAGGTATAGGACGAGGTCTTTTCCGGTTATAGGTCGGGTCAAAATAGGAGGTTGGCTCAAAAACTTTTTGAACTCCTGGAACGCCTCCTCGCATTCGGGAGTCCACTCAAACTGGTGCCCCTTTCTCAATAGGGAGAACAGTGGAAGGGATCTTAGTGCTGATCCTGCCAAAAATCTGGAGAGAGCTGCTAGTCGGCCATTCAGCTGTTGGACCTTTCTCAAACAAGTCGGGCTTTTCATCTCTAGGATAGCTCTACACTTGTCGGGATTGGCTTCGATCCCTCTTTGTGTTAGCATGAATCCTAGAAATTTTCCTGCCTCCACTGCGAAGGCGCACTTTGCAGGATTTAGTCTCATCCCGTGCAACCTTATGGTGTCAAAGACTTGTGAGAGGTCAGACAAGAGGTCGACTTCCTTCTTGGTCTTTACCAGCATATCGTCGACGTATGCTTCCATTAAGCTCCCTAAGTGAGGGGCAAACACCTTATTCATCAGCCTCTGATATGTGGCCCCTGCATTTTTCAATCCAAATGGCATGACCACATAGCAAAAGTTAGCTCTGGGCGTGATGAATGATGTTTTTTCCTGGTCTGGTTCATACATCGGGATTTGGTTATATCCTGAGTAGGCGTCCATGAACGACAAGTATTGATACCCCGAGCTAGAGTCTACTAGGGCGTCAATGCTTGGTAGTGGATAAGGGTCCTTAGGACATGCCTTATTTAAGTCGGTATAGTCGACGCACATTCTCCATTTACCATTTTATTTTTTGACTAGCACTACATTGGCTAGCCATGTTGGATACTTGACTTCTCTGATGAAACCGGCTTCTAGGAGCGCTTGTACTTGCTCCTCTACTATTAGAGCTCGCTCCGGGCCGAGCTTGCGTCTTCGTTGTTGTATAGGTCGAGATCCCGAGTAGACCGAAAGCTTGTGGGACATGAGCTCGGGGTCTATCCCAGGCATGTCGGAGGCCTTCCAGGCGAAGAGATCGGAATTATCTCTTAGAAGCTTGGTCAACCCTTGTCTTAGGGTTTCCCTTAGGTTGGCTCCTATGTGAGTGTTTTTTCCTTCCTCTTCGCCGACCTGAATCTCCTCGGTTTTTCCCCCGGGCTGGGGTCGCAGCTCTTCTTTAATCCTTGCTCCACCGAGCTCTATTGTGTGAACTTCTTTGCCTTTTCCTCTCAGGTTTAGGCTTTCATTGTAGCATTTCCTTGCTAGCTTCTGATCTCCCCTCACCGTTGCTATCCCTGCTGAGGTCGGGAATTTCATGCAAAGGTGGGGTGTCGATACCACCGCTCCGAGTCGATTAAGGGTAGCTCTGCCGATTAAAGCATTATAGGCCGACCCCACGTCGATGACTATAAAGTCTATATTCAGAGTCTTTGTCTTCTCCCCCTTTCCAAAGGTGGTGTGGAGGGGCAAAAATCCTAGTGGCTTTATTGGCGTGTCGTCTAACCCGTACAAGGTGTCGGGGTAGGCTCTTAACTCTTTCTCATCTAATCCTAGTTTGTCGAAAGCGGGCTTGAAGAGGATGTCCGCCGAGCTTCCTTGGTCTACTAGTGTTCTGTGTAGATGGGCATTTGCCAGGATCATGGTGATTACTACTGGGTCGTCGTGCCCAGGGATTATTCCTCGCCCATCTTCCTTTGTGAATGAAATGGTTGGGAGGTCGGAGGACCCCTCTTCGACCTGGTAAACTCTCTTGAGATGTCTTTTACGAGAGGATTTTGTGAGTCCCCCTCCCGCAAACCCTCTTGAGATCATATGGATATGTCTCTCCGGAGTTTGTGGTGGTGGGTCTCTTTTATCCATATCATCTCGCTTTCTTTTTCCATGACTGTCCGACCTTTCTATGAGATATTTGTCAAGCCGACCTTCTCTGGCCAGTTTTTCTATCACATTTTTAAGGTCGTAACAGTCGTTTGTGGAGTGCCCATATATTTTATGGTACTCACAGTAATCACCGCGGCTCCCTCCTCTTTTATTTTTAATGGGCCTGGGAGGGGGCAGCCTTTCGGTATTGCAAATTTCTCTGTATACATCCACTACAGGAACTTTCAGTGGAGTATAAGAGTGATATTTTCTTGGCCTATCGAGGCCGAGTTCTTCTTTCTTCTTAACTTCCCTCTCCCTCTCGTTCGTTGAGGGAGGGTGCTCAGGTCGGAGACTCGGGTCTCTTAGCCTAGCGTTTTCTTCCATATTGATGTACTTTTCGGCTCTTTCCTGTACATCATTTAAAGAGGCGGGGTGTCTTTTTGATATGGACTGTGAGAAGGGGCCTTCTCTAAGACCATTGACTAGCCCCATGATGACTGCTTCGGTGGGCAGGTCTTGAATCTCCAAACATGCTTTGTTGAACCTTTCCATATAGGCCCGTAAGGACTCCCCGACCTCCTGTTTTATTCCCAGGAGACTTGGTGCATGCTTTACTTTGTCCTTCTGGATGGAGAACCTCATCAAGAACTTTCTTGAGAGGTCTTCAAAACTGGTAATTGACCTCGGAGGGAGGCTGTCGAACCACTTCATCGCTGCTTTTGATAAGGTTGTCGGGAAAGCTTTGCATCGCGTAGCGTCAGAAGCGTCAGTCAGATACATCCGACTTTTAAAGTTGTTCAGATGATGCTTTGGATCAGTGGTCCCGTCGTAGAGGTCCATATCGGGGCTTCTAAAGTTTCTTGGAACTTTTGCCCTCATTATGTCCTCGCTAAAAGGATCTTTCTCTCCTAAGGGAGAATCTTCTCTCTCGCCGTGGGAACTCCGACCTTTGAGGGAGGATTCCAATTTTAAGAGTTTTCTTTCTAACTCTTTTCGTCGCTCCATCTCCTCTTTTAGGTTCTTTTCGGCTTCCTTTTGTCGTTCCCGCTCCTGTTCTAGCTGCTCGAGGCGGCTATGGATTAATCCCATAAGCTCACTAGTGTGGGAGGGTCCTTCTTTTTCTGATTCGCGCCCCTCCGAGGAGTTCACCTTCGGATTTTTTATTCCGGAGGTGCCTTCCCTATGTTAATCATTGGCTTCCTGGTGGAGGGTCTGATCTGCCTCATTGTTTCCAGTGTTCAAGTTCTCTTGTTCGGAATCTGTTTCCACATGACCCTCTTCAGGGGATCTATCCGCCATCACTGGTTGATCTCTCGGGTCCCCGGCAACGGCGCCAATGTTACGGTGGGTAACCGGAGATTAATGGGCCGGATGGCGTAGGTTGGCCCAAACGTGTGAGGGAGGTGGCTATCGAGTGGACCTGGTACTCGGTGTTCCTCCGTCCGACTTGTGCGTGAGAAAGAATGGGGGGTGGTACCTGCAAAGACACTCCGATGCTTAAGTTAGCAAGAGTGGGAGCAGGTTAGAATGTATATTGGAACTTAGTGATACCTGAGGGGTGTTAGGGTATTTATAGTGGTGAACCAATAACCACCGCTGGAGTAGTGCCACCTTTTTAGGTGGATAACCGTTCCCATATCTTAGGGGAGTTAAGATATGGCTCTATGAAGTGGTTAGAGAGTTTCTAAGGGCAGTTACTCATTTAAATGAGTGTTATCTGCCAGCTGACCCTCGTATCCGACTTCCCAGGAACAGGTCGTGTTCAGTACCGACTTCTGGGATGAAGGCTGGTACTGGGGAGAGGGTCAACCCTTTGGGTTGGGCGTCTTTGCTTGGGTCCTGGGCCCTATTTATTGGGCCAGGGTATGAACACACTTAATTAAGTATCAGAGATTAAAATTCCATCTTATATATGCAGCAACTTATTAACTAATGACAAACTCTTAAAAACTACCAAAGACAAACCCTTAAAAAATACTTAAAAAAAAAGATAAAACAGGCTGATCCAATAAATTTAATTCATTTTAACCATCTAATTTTTTGTCAAAGTACCTACTCATCAATAATTGAAAGAGTCAGAGCGATCTTAAGGCAAAATTAGAGTATATGATTTTTGTCAAAGCAATAAACAATTAACTGGCAGTGTAAGAGTGATCTTAACATAAAATTAACATATAACTTCTTGCAAAATACTTATAAATCACTATTTGTAATGTGATCCTAATATGAAATTAGAATATATATAATTATATATATATATATATATATAATCAAAACATTAATCAACAATAGTCACAAAAAAAAACATTAATTAACAATCAACTTACAGTGCAAGAGTAGTTTTAACATTAGTTAGATTCAAATTTTTTTTATTAAAACACTAATCGCGACTAATAACTGACTATACAATAGTGACTTTAACATGAAATTAGAATTTAAATTTTTGTCAAAACATCTATTGATCACGCACTCATGTCAAAACAAAAGTGATCCTAATATAAAATTAGAATACTTTTTTCTTTTAAAAAGAAAACGCAAATCAACGATTAATGTTAAATTTGAAATCTGATTTTTTTGGTCAAAATTACTATTTGTTTTGTCGATTTTTAGCAAATCGATGGTGGTTCGATATTTAATGATCTGGAAGCGAAACCTACTCCTCTTTGTGATGCACGAAAAACTTGTCTCTCAACAAATCTCCCTTTGACAAGTGTACCGAATTTGTCGTCAAGTAAAAACTCACAATAGAGTGAGGTCGAATCCTACAGGGATTGATTGATCAAGCAACTTTAATTAGAAGAATGTTCTAGTTGAGCGAATCCAGAATTTGGGTTGAGAGTTGCAGAAAATAAAATGGCGGGAATGTAAATAACAGAAAAGTAAATGCTAGAATTAAAGGACTGGAAGTAAATGACTGAAAATAAATTGCAGAATTGTAAATGGGAATGGGGATTTGCTCATAAAAGTAAATGACAGAAATTAAAGAGAATGGGTAAGATCAGAGATGGGGAGTTCATTGGGCTTAGGAGATGTTGCAATTCTCCGGATCAAGTTCATTTTCATCTCTTCCTCAATCAATGCACTCATTGATCTCCTTGGCAATCTTAAGTGATTAAATTACAATTTCTTGCAATTCAATCTCTCAAATCTTGATCAATAGCCAATTCCTTGGTCAATTGCTCATGAGAAGAGATGAAGTATGGTCACTGATTATACCACATGCATTTCCCAAATCAAGTATTGAGAAGGTTATAGTCACATACCCATCCAAACCCAATTTGGTCCAGCATGAGAAAGCATTTCTAGCTTGATCTCTTCATTCCTCTTTCAAGGTTCAAAAGAAATCCAAGTTTGAATAGCTTCTCTTCCAAGATAACTACTCAATTGGATAAGATCGAAAGCTTTCAAGTAAAATCAAGAGGAAAGATAGAAGAAGAATAATGAAAATTAGTATTGATCCATCAAATTACAACAGAGCTCCCTAACCCAATGAAAGGGGTTTAGTTGTTCATAGCTCTTGAAAATGAAAATAAAGATGGAGAATACATCATAAAACTAGAAATTGCAGAGAAAGTAAAATACAGAGAGTAGTTCTCTTTTTCCAGCCTTCTAGAACTCCCTTCTCAATTCAAAGCTACTCCTATATATACTATTCTTCTCAGCTTCTAGTGTGATTCTTCAAGTCTTGGGCCTTTGGATCTTGAGTTTAAAGCAGTTCCTTTCTTTATTTGGGATTGGCTTTACTTGCAGAGAGAAAGTGCGAAGTGGGCGGAGACTTTAGTTCAGGACGTTAGGGGTGTTAATATTTAGTGAGAATATAAGTTCGAGAACGTTAGTGACACTTAACATTGTCACTAACGTTCCAATGCACCCCTTTGCCTCAAGTTAAAACCCACGTTAACTAGGTTAACGTGGCTTTTAACGTTGTCTTGTTAACCTTCGAGAACGTTAGTGACACTCAACATTGTCACTAACGTTCCAGTGTGCCCCTTCTTGCTTCACGTTAAAGCCCACGTTAACTAGGTTAACGTGGCTTCTAACGTGGCCTTTGCCATCCTTCGAGAACGTTAATGACATTCAACATTGTCACTAACGTTCCAATGTGCCCCTAGGTCTCACGTTAGAGTCCACGTTAACTAGGTTAACATGGCTTCTAACGTGGCCATCCTTAGCCATCCCAACGTTAGTGACAATGTTGAGTGTCACTAACGTTGGCTCATCCTTCATTCCTCATCGTTAGCTTCCACGTTAACCAAGTTAACGTGGAAGTTAACGTGACTCTTGGGGGTTGTGTGGTTGCTTCAACGTTAGTGACAATGTTGAGTGTCACTAACGTTGTCGACAACTCTTCATCCCTTACGTTAGTTCCCACGTTAACCAAGTTAACGTGGGAGTTAACGTGGTACTTTGCATCATAGGCCAACGTTAGTGACAATGTTGAGTGTCACTAACGTTGGCTTCTCTTCCCCCCTTAACGTTAGAGGCCACGTTAACTAGGTTAACGTGGCTTCTAATGTGGCCACTTATGAGTAATTGCCAACGTTAGTGACAATGTTAAGTGTCACTAACGTTGGCTCAACTTCTCTTCTCCACGTTAGAGTTCACGTTAACTTAGTTAATGTGACTCTCTAACGTGGGCATTGATGGCTTTTTGAGAGTGTTATTGGCAATCACTTTTCTCATTAACCTTGCAAGTTACCTCCCCTTTTCTTGCTTCCTTTTGGTCTTGAAATCAAGCAATAAAGTGCATCAAAGCTCTAGTCCAAGTCATGAGTAATGCAACATAATATTTGTCACTAAACTTATGCAAAATCCTCATGAAATTATGTAAAATACACAATGTATGCTTGAATCAAGGCATAGGTGAATATCTACCCAAAACTAGCTTATTTCCTAAAGAAATGCATGAAACTAACCTAAAAACAGTAAAGAAAAGGTCAGTGAAACTGGCCAAGATGCCCTAGCATCACATTGTAGGTACCAGTTTTCTAGAAGTGCATCAAAGTGTTTTCGATTAGATAGGATTTGGAAATAAAGATAAATTAAATTATGTAATTTAATATAAAAGATGACAAAATAAAGTTTTCGGAAAGAAAAATATTAAACTAAAAACAAAAAAATGTGTTGAAATTAAACAAAGCAATAAAATGCCTGCGACTCAATCAAAGGACTTTTGACATAGAAATTAAAGATGATGAAATGTAAATTGAACAAAGAAATTAAAGATTGCTTGAAGGATAAATTTACTTGAAAAATAAAGTTTACAGAAAATGTAAATGAGAAATTTAAAATGTGGAAGGAACCCTACAGAAATTGAACTCGAATGCAGACTCAGAAATTTGCTGGGGATATGAGTGTGCTTGAGTATTTTCTGAAGTAAAACTTCAACCCTAATTTCCTAAGACTTCTTAGTATTTATAATCTACCTTTAGTAACTGACAATTAATTATAATTAATTACAATTAACTATGAATTTGAAATTTCGAATGCTTTCTCCTTGATAATTGTTCCCGCCTTTTGATTGTCCGCATTCCCCATAATTTTCTCGCGTGATGGAGAACTTCTTAACTTCTTCACTACTACAACTATTCGAATCAATCTTTTTCGAATAACCACTTCAAGTATCCCATTCGATTTGACTCGCTCGATTTATCAAGAAGCCTCGAAATCGAATCCGTGCTAAGAACCTTCACCTAACACTTGCACACGTGTCACTGCTTATGCTTTCGAGCACTTTATCAATTCGAACAATTCACCCTTATCGAAAATAATTTTCCGATCACCAAATTGCCCCCTTGGATTAATGTGTTTGTCTTCGGTAACTTTATCGGAAGATAAAACGCTTAATCCAAATTCAAACTTCAATTTTAAAATCAGTAATAACTATCATTTAACCTCCCATCAATACTGACCCACTCGACACATTCCCCGAGACTCACACTTCTCCTTCCTTTCACTTCAACTTCCACGTGAAGTTATCCCTTTTCGCATTCTTTCTACAGTAACGACTACAGTAATACTTTAAATTTACCAATCTCCCCCTTGTTCAAACTCTTCCTGAACTCATCATTCTCTGCATCCCTTTTATATTATCAAATCTCCAACTTTGCATTTTCTTTCCTTCATTTTATAATGGCAGCTTCTTCTTCCCATGCTACTGTTCAAGACAAAGGGAAAGGTCCTGCAATAGCACCACCGACTCCACCAGCTCTGCGTATATTAAATCAAGTCAATGATGAAGTCATTGACGACCCTCGACTACAATCTAATGATACTAGGATCTTAATCCCCTTCACAATAGGCACAGATACCCATTGCTTCCTCGGACCAATTGAATCCCTAGAGAAGCTTTCTTTCTTCCCTAGTGTCGAAGGAGAAGATCTATTAATTAATCAAGCTTTTAACATCTCCCATTTCATTAATAAAAAATCCTTCAGGAATAATCCCAAGATTAATCCTCGAGGATACGACTTCTCTACCTGGTGTCAACGCCTTGAGCCCACAAAAAGTGCTGACTGGGGAGCGTTAGGAATACAAGAACTGCTAAGGCTCTCCCATTTTACACTTACCACGCTCCCATGGATGATTGGAGCGGTAACCTGCTTCTGGAATAGGACGACTAACAACTTCGACCTCCCTTGTGGAATGGTCGGAATGTCCCTTTTAGACGTAGCCGCCATCACAGGGCTTCCAATAAACTCTCTGGACTATACTCCTAACATGCAACCGGAAAACCAATACACTATCATTTTAACCAGTTCTTACAGCGATTTTATTGCTCATAACATGGGTGCTGAAAGTACAGACGTTACAGATGACGAACATGTAGCCTTTTTATTTTACTGGCTAAATGTAAGACCCGGTTAATTAACGGCTAATTAACCCATAAATGAGAATTTATTCTAGAAATCCAAAAATATTATTTTTATGGCATAATATGATAGAGGAGATTGGGACGAGAATTTCGGTACCAATTTTATAGAAAACGGACCAAGATTAGACCGAACGGGCCAAACCGGTCCAACCGGACCCAAAATGGGCCCTTGGCCCAACTAAACTAAACCAAAACCCTAGTTTTCAGCACTCTCTCTCCTCACTTATCACTCAAACACGGTGAAATGGAGTAAGGGAGGGGAAGAACACTCTCTCAAACTTCTATCTATCACTTGATCTTCAAACCACCATAACTTTTGATCTAGAGCTCCGATCGCCGCACCGTTTGCGGCCACGCGTTCACCACGGAGAGCTCTACAAAATCCATACAATCAATCTTAAGGTAAGCCACGTTTTGTTCTTCGAAATTCCAGCCCTTGTTTTCGAGTTTTATGGATGAAATATTGAGATTTTGGGTTTTTTGATGTTATAGGACCCAACTCTCTTGAAGGAGAAGGTTAATCTTGTCTCCTTGGACCTTGGATGTGGTAAGATTCTCAACCCTAGTGTAATTTGTTGTTCTATGATGTTTGGGTATTGAGATGTTGTGTATGGATATGATGATTGTGGCTTAGGTTGTGTATATATGAATATTGGAGCTTGATTGTTGATTTTGGAAAGCTTGAAAGAGGGTTTTGTGTGATAAAATCTATTCTTGGAGGTATTGAGACCTTGAGAGCTTGTGGACAAGTGGTTTGAAAGTGCTCCGGTTGAGCGTGGGAAATCGGCTAAGGTATGATTTCGGTTTCCCGTATCTAATATGTAATGTGGTAGGAAATACTTAGGCTAGAGGCCCTAAGATAGGCATTGAATTGTTGATGTTGTTGAATGGTTGAGATATATGATGTGATCATATATGTGATTATAAATATTGATGCCTTGATTGTGTGACATATGAGAAATGCATGTTGTGATATATGCTTGATGGATGATTGAGGTTGAATTGATGGGTGATACCATGTTGATGCTGAGTATGATGTTGATTATGTATAATGATGGTTGATTGGAAATGGTATTATTGGAAATTGGGATGAGGGAGGATGTATGACATGATATTGTGTTTGTCCTTTAGCCATTTGATTGAGAAGTGTTAAAAGGGTTGAATGGTGATTTTGGAAACTTTGGTAAAATGTCAATGTTTGAGTTGAGGATGGCTTGATGTTGATTTTGGTACATTTTGATTGATTTCAAAGAAAAGGGATAAAATTGGCATGTTTTGATTGATTTTGAAAAGAGTTGAAAGTGGCTTGTTTTGAAAATGGCACTTTATGGTTTTGTATGAAAATATGGTTTTTGGGCATACTTTGACGGGACATGACTTGGAGTACGGATCTCTGATTTGTGCCAAATCTATTTAGAAATGAAATTGGATCCAGGATGTCCATGCCGTTCGAAGAACGGGTGAAAAACGATTTAAAATGAGAAAGTTACGTCCGTCGGAAGATTGGGGTTGAATCTGTGAATTCTGCAGCTTTTAACTTAGAAAATTTTTAGCAGAATGACCCCCCGCGCGTAGGCGCACTTGGCGCGTACGCGCAGTTCTTCGAGAAAGCACCATCCACGCGTGCGCGTGGTGTGCGTGAGCACGTCGATGTGCTGCACCAAATGCCCAGCCATTTTTCAAAGAGTTGTGCCAGAGTTGTGCCAGTTTTGTGCCTGGAGCGCAAGAGCACCCACGCGTACGCGTGGTTGACGCTCGCGCGTCGTTTGGCTATTTTTAACCCGCGCGTCTGCACGTATGATGCTTGCGCATCGATGAGATTTTGTGGCCATCCACGCGTGCGCGTGGAGTGCGCGTACGTGTGGCCCTGTTTTCATCCTAAAGTTGATTTTTGAGTTTTAAAAGCCAAATTTCATACTTCTAAGCCTCCGATGTCACCACTTATGTCTTAAATCATTATGATATGCCTAGCATGAGAGAAAGGGCTAGTGAATGTGGTAACTTACGAGTGAAGTAAGGGGAAAATGAATGATCATTGAGGATCAAAGATGATTATGTGAGATGCGGAGGATGGCGGTGGAAGTGCTTGTTGTGCCATGGGCCGAAGGGCCATAATTGTTAATGAATTGGCTGGTTATGGATTTAACCGTGAGCCGGATGGCTAGATTATTGCCGTGTTACGGCGGAGCCATGATTATGGCTAAGTATAAATGCATATATGCTGTTGAATGAATTGTGAATGTTTGCACTTCCACCATCGGAGATGAGGGTTTCCCTGGGAGGAAGCAGTGGCTAGCCACCACGTGCTCCAGGTTGAGACTCGAAGCTCTTTTGACCCTATGTCGTAAGTATGGCCGGGCACTGTGAAAGGCCCGGATGAGCTCGCCCCCATAAATATTCACCAGTGAGGGTGATGGATATGGATCATGATTATGATCAAGTTTATGATGAGTATAACTCAAGTTGGGGATGTGCGACAGAGGGACAGTCCAATGGTTAGCTACCAGGACTTGTCGGGTTGGCTCTATAACCGACAGATGATATCATCAGCCACTAGGGACAGGCATGCATCATAAGCATACTACATGAATTGTTTGAGATTGCCTATTTGACTGCATATTACTTGCTAATTGTCTAAATGCCTTATCTGTTCCTATTTGTAAATCTCTTGTCTGATATAACTGTGTTTGCTATATTATACTCCTGCTGGTGGTTGGGAGGTCAGAAGGAATTGGAAAGGGAAGTATTAGTTAGACTGAAGGATCTTTAGTCAGTTGCCACTTACGGTTTAGTTTGTTTATAAGCTTTGATATTATCTGGAGGAAGTTCTAGGATTGCCTTCGACTTTCCTCTATTATTATGTATATATATGTGGAAGCTGTTACCATGCTGGGGACCTCTGGTTCTCACCCATGTGGATTTTGTGGTTTTCAGATGCAGGACGCGAGGCTTCTCGTTGAGGCATGCTGGAGACTTCTGGATTAGCGAAGATCCTTTGTTCACGGGACTCTGTTTTGGTTCATATATCTTGTTTAGATACTTTTATCTCCATTAAATAATACAAACTGTGATGACTCTTTCTAGAGGGGATTTTGGAGAATAGGTTTCTGTATTTGTGTCCCTTTGGGTTTCCTTTGGGGTTTCCTTATTTTATTATATGTATATATTACTATGCTCGGACCGGTTATCTTCGCAATCGGATTTTGAGTCTTGATATTCCCGTTTTTGACACTCTTTGTATATATATGATCTCGCGTTAGCTTATCCCTATTCGTTACGTTATTGATCGGAGTGTTGCGCGTTTGAGTTACGGTTTTTGTTTACCCCTTTTTCTACAAAGGCTCTTAGTTATAATCAATTACTCATACTACTATACGTACTAAATTTTTGTTTTAGAGGTCGTAATACCTTGCCATCTCTGAATTATGACTTAAGCATAAGACTCTATATGGTAGGATATTACATTATGGTATCAGAGCAGTTCGTTCCTGTAGAGCCTGAGGGACGGACTGACTATGCTTCTGTGCATTCTCTGTATGTGTGTTATGTGCTGTTAGTATATCTACTTGATATAATTGGCATAAACGTTCATGAGCATACATTTGGGACTTTGAAGCACTAGACTTCCGATATTGAGATTGATCAACTTAATATCGATTGTTTGGTGTGTATAGGAACCAGATGGCGCCTCGTGGACGCGGTAGAGGTCATAGGAGCGGTCATACGAATGCTCGTGCGCCAGAGATTAACCTTAATGACCCGGTGAACTTTATGACTGCATTGGAGAACATGGCTGCTGCTATGCAAGCCACTGCTGAGGCTCTTGGTCAACAGATGAACAACCATGGTAATGACGGAGGTGGAGTTTAGGACCCGATGACACTGGCGAACTTTTTGAAGGTTAATCCCCCGAAGTTCAAGGGAACTACTAGCCCGACTGAAGCCGATACATGGTTTCAGGCTATGGAACGAGCACTGCAAGCGCAGGTGGTACCTGAAGGGCAGCGTGTGGAGTTCGCTACCTATTTGCTCACTGGTGAAGCGTCGCATTGGTGGCAGGGTATCCGACGCCTCCTGCAGCAGGGTGATGATTATATCACCTGGGATGTCTTCCAAGAGGAGTTCTATAAGAAGTACTTTCCGACTTCTGCTAGGACGGCCAAAGAGCTTGAATTGTTACAGCTAAAGCAGGGTACTATGTCCGTATCTGAGTATACTGACAAGTTTGAGGAGCTGTTCAGATTCTCTCGTATGTGTCAAGGGACTCCGGTGGAATATGAGGAATAGAAGTGTGTTAAGTATGAAGGAGGACTCCGGAGCGATATTTTCGGTTCGGTGGGGCCAATGGCGATTAGGACTTTCTCCGAGTTGGTGAACAAGTGTAGGGTTGCTGAAGAGTGTGTGAAGAGGGCAGCCACTGAGAAAGGGAGTCACAAAGGATCATTTTCACAGAACCGAGGGAAGAGCTTTGCACCTAGAGGTCCGCCTTTCAAAAGGGGAGGTTCTTTTAGGAGGCCCAACAATAACTACTCCCAAGGAAAAAGGTTTGGGAAACAACCTCATAATGATCAAGCTTGTACTAGGTGTGGGAGTCACCATTCGGGAGTACCATGCAAGGCCGGATGGGGTTTGTGCTATAATTATGGAAAGGCGGGGCATAGAGCTGCAAATTGTCCGGAGAAGCAGAAACAAGGTGCTGGGAAAGCACAACAGACTGGTCGGGTGTTCACCACCTCAGCTGTGGGTGCAGAGGGATCCGAGACACTCATTCGAGGTAACTGTGAAATGGCTGGTCAAACTTTAAATGCTTTATTTGATTCAGGAGCATCGCATTCATTCATTGCATTTGAGAAAGCCTATGAGTTAGGATTGAAGATCGTAACCTTAGGTTATGACCTAAAAGTATATAATGCTACCCATGAAGCCATGGTAACTAGGCTAGGATGCCCGAAAGTTTCATTTAGGTTCAAGCAGCGTGATTTTGTCCATAATTTAATCTGCTTACCGATGATCGGTGTTGATCTTATCTTGGGATTGGACTGGTTATCTGAGAACCATGTCCTGCTTGATTGTTCTACAAAGTCAGTGTACTTTATGCCGGAAGATACAGACGGGCCGGTTGTGGTGAATAATTATTACTTGAATTCGATGATGGTGAACTGTTCCGGAATCGAATGTCAGGGTATCCTGTTGTTAACCGCGGGTGTTTCGGGTGATGACCAAAGGTTGGATCAGATTCCGGTAGTGTGTGAGTTTCCGGAAGTGTTTCCCGATGATATTGAGGAATTTCCACCTAACCGAGAGGTCGAGTTTGCTATTGAATTGGTGCCTGGGGTGGGACCAATCTCAAATGCTCCTTATAGAATGTCACCGTTAGAGATGGCCGAGCTAAAGTCTCAATTAGAGGAATTGTTGGGTAAGAACTTTATCCGACCAAGTGTTTCCCCGTGGGGTGCTCCAGTGTTACTGGTAAAGAAGAAAGATGGAAGTATGCGACTCTGTGTGGATTACAGGCAGCTGAACAAGGTCACCATAAAGAATAAGTACCCATTGCCGAGAATTGATGATCTCATGGATCAGTTACAAGGAGCTGGAATTTTCTCTAAGATCGATTTGCGATCCGGTTATCACCAGATAAGGGTGAGGGGTGAGGATATCCCTAAGACCGCTTTCAGGACTCGTTATGGTCATTACGAGTACACTGTAATGTCCTTTGGGTTGACGAACGCTCCTGCAGTATTCATGGATTACATGAATAGAGTGTTCCATCCGTTTCTGGATAAATTCGTTGTTGTCTTCATTGACGATATACTAATTTACTCCAAGACTGAAGAAGAGCATGCGGAACACTTGAGGACCGTGTTGTAGATTCTAAAGGAGAAGAAACTCTATGCGAAACTGTCTAAGTGTGAGTTTTGGAAGAGTGAGGTGAAGTTTTTGGGTCACGTGGTGAGTAAGAAGGGAATAGCCGTAGATCCAACTAAGGTGGAGGCTGTGATGGATTGGAAGCAACCAACCACAGTAACTGAGATAAGGAGTTTTCTGGGTTTAGCTGGCTATTATCGAAGGTTCATCAAGGGCTTTTCGCAATTAGCTTTACCGTTGACAAAGTTAACCCGCAAAGACACTCCGTTTGTTTGGACTCCTGAGTGCGAGGAGAGCTTTCAGACATTGAAGAAAAAGTTGACTACTGCACCTGTGTTAGTGTTACCTGAGCCGAATGAACCATTTGAGGTGTACTGTGATGCCTCACTAAAGGGTCTAGGATGTGTGCTGATGCAGCATCATAATGTGGTGGCGTATTCCTCACGACAGTTGAGACCTCATGAAGTTAGTTACCCTACGCACGATCTGGAACTCGCTGCGGTCGTGTTTGCCTTGAAGGTGTGGAGGCATTATCTCTATGGGGTTAAGTTCCAAGTCTTCTCCGATCACAAGAGCTTGAAATATCTCTTTGATCAGAAAGAGCTTAATATGAAGCAGAGAAGGTGGATGGAATTATTGAAGGACTACGACTTTGAGTTGAATTACCATCCGGGAAAGGCGAATGTAGTGGCGGATGCGTTAAGTCGGAAGTCGTTATATGCGGCTTGGATGATGCTTCAAGAGAAGAAGTTGCTCAAGGGATTCGAGAGTCTAAAAATTGGTGCTCGAGAAGTATCTGGAACCTTGTGTTTAAGCCGATTAGAAATCTCGAGTGATTTTAAGTCCGAGCTCCTAAAGGCTCATGAAAATGATGAAGCGTTATGGAAGGTGTTACCGGCTATCGAGCAAGGAAAATAGTGGAGAGTGTCGGAAGAAAAAGATGGGTTATGGAGATTCAAGGGTAGGATCATTGTGCCGGATGTTGGCACTTTGAGGCAAGATATCTTAAAGGAGGCACACAAAAGCGGATTCTCCATTCACCCAGGAAGTACTAAGATGTACCATGATTTAAAGGCGATGTTTTGGTGGCCAGGTATGAAGAATGATGTGGCGGAATATGTTTCAAAGTGCTTAACTTGCCAAAAGGTAAAGATTGAATATCAAAGACCTTCTGGGATGTTGCAACCTTTAGAGGTTCCGCAATGGAAGTGGGAAAGTATTGCAATAGACTTTGTGTCGGGATTGCCAAGGACTAGGACTGGTTTTGATGCTATCTGGGTGATTGTGGACCGACTGACGAAATCAGCCCACTTTTTACCCGTTCGGATGACTTACACCCTTGAGGAGCTAGCTCGGTTATACATAAAGGAGATTGTGAGACTCCATGGTGTACCTGCTACTATAATCTCTGATAGAGATCCTCGTTTCACTTTGAGGTTCTGGGGTGCATTTCAAAAAGCCTTTGGAACCCGATTAAGCTTGAGTACAGCTTACCATCCTCAAACAGATAGTCAATCCGAGAGGACGATCCAAACCCTAGAGGATATGTTGAGAGCTTGTGTTTTGGACCAACCGGCGAGTTGGGATCGGTATATGCCGTTAGTGGAGTTTGCATACAATAATAGTTACCATGCGAGCATCGGAATGGCTCCATATTAGGCATTGTATGGGAGGAAATGTCAATCTCCGCTATGTTGGTATGAAGCTGGAGAGAAAGGCTTGTTGGGGCCAGAAATGATAGCTGAAACCACTGAACAAGTTAAGAAAATCCAAAATAGGATGCTTACGGCGCAGAGTCACCAGAAGAGTTACGCCGATCAGAGGCGGAAGCCCTTGGAATTTGAAGAAGGAGATCATGTTTTCCTGAAGGTTACTCCAACCACAGGAGTTGGTAGGGCGATTAAAGCAAAGAAGTTGAATCCTCGATACATTGGTCCATTTCAGATCCTGGAGAGGATTGGACCAGTGGCGTATCGGATGGCTTTACCACCTCATCTTTCGAACCTGCACGACGTGTTTCACGTGTCGCAGCTTCGGAAGTACACTCCTTATGCTAGCCATGTGTTAGAACCTGAATCGGTTCAGTTAAGAGAAGATTTGACGCTTCCAGTGGCTCCAGTCAGAATTGATGATACTAGTATCAAACGGTTGCGTGGAAAAGAGGTTTCATTGGTCAAAGTGGCATGGAGTCGAGGCGGTGTTGAGGAACACACTTGGGAACTTGAATCGGAGATGCGAACGGATTATCCGCACTTATTCTCAGGTAACTGGATTTGAATGTTGTGGGCAAAATTCCCAATTAGGTGGGTAGGATGTAAGACCCGGTTAATTAACAGCTAATTAACCCATAAATGAGAATTTATTCTAGAAAGCCAAAAATGTTATTTTTATGGCTTAATATGATAGAGGAGATTGGGACGAGAATTTCGGTACCAATTTTATAGAAAACGGACCAAGATTGGACCGAACGGGCCAAACCGATCCAACCGGACCCAAAATAGGCCCTTGGCCCAACTAAACTAAACAAAAACCCTAGTTTTCAGCACTCTCTCTCCTCACTTATCACTCAAACATGCTGAAATGGAGTAAGGGAGGGGAAGAACACTCTCTCAAACTTCTATCTCTCACTTGATCTTCAAACCACCATAACTTTTGATCTAGAGCTCCGATCGCTGCACCGTTTGTGGCCACGCGTTCACCGTGGAGAGCTCTACAAAACCCATACAATCAATCTTGAGGTAAGCCACGTTTTTCTCTTCGAAATTCCAGCCCTTGTTTTCGAGTTTCATGGGTAAAATGTTGAGATTTTGGATTCTTTGATGTTATAGGCCCAACTCTCTTGAAGGAGAAGGTTAATCTTGTCTCCTTGGACCTTGAGTGTGGTAAGATTCTCAACCCTAGTGTAATTTGTTGTTCTATGATGTTTGGGTATTGAGATGTTGTGTATGGATATGATGATTGTGGCTTAGGTTGTGTATATGTGAATATTGGAGCTTGATTGGTGATTTTGGAAAGCTTGGAAGAGGGTTTTGTGTGATAAAATCTGTTCTTAGAGGTATTGAGACCTTGAGAGCTTGTGGACAAGAGGTTTGGAAGTGCTCCGGTTGAGCGTGGGAAATCGGCTAAGGTATGGTTTTGGTTTCCCGTATCTAATATGTAATGTGGTAGGAAATACTTAAGCTAGAGGCCCTAAGATAGGCATTGAATTATTGATGTTGTTGAATGGTTGAGATATATGATGTGATCATATATGTGATTATAAATATTGATGCCTTGATTGTGTGATATATGAGAAATGCATGTTGTGATATATGCTTGATGGATGATTGAGGTTGAATTGATGGGTGATACCATGTTGATGGTGAGTATGATGTTGATTATGTATAATGATGGTTGATTGGAAATGGTATTATTGGAAATTAGGATGAGGGAGGATGTATGACATGATATTGTGTTTGTCCTTTAGCCATTTGATTGAGAAGTGTTAAAAGGGTTGAATGGTGATTTTGGAAACTTTGGTAAAATGTCAATGTTTGAGTTGAAGATGGCTTGATGTTGATTTTGGTACATTTTGATTGATTTCAAAGAAAAGGGATAAAATTGGCATGTTTTGATTGATTTTGAAAAGAGTTGAAAGTGGCTTGTTTTGAAAATGGCACTTTATGGTTTTGTATGAAAATATGGTTTTTGGGCATATTTTGACGGGACATGACTTGGAGTACGGATCTCTGATTTGTGCCAAATCTATTTAGAAATGAAATTAGATCCGGGATGTCCATGCCGTTCGAAGAACGGGTGAAAAACGATTTAAAATGAGAAAGTTACGTCCGTCGGAAGATTGGGGTTGAATCTGTGAATTCTGCAGCTTTTAACTTAGAAAATTTTTAGCAGAATGACCCCCCGCGCGTAGGCGCACTTGGCGCGTACGCACCGTTCTTCGAGAAAGCACCATCCACGCGTGCGCGTGGTGTGCGTGAGCACGTCGATGCGCTGCACCAAATGCCCAGCCATTTTTCAGAGAGTTGTGCCAGAGTTGTGCCAGTTTTGTGCCTGGAGCGCAAGAGCACCCACGCGTACGCGTGGTTGACGCTCGCGCGTCGTTTGGCTATTTTCAACCCGCGCGTCCGCGCGTATGACGCTTGCGCGTCGATGAGATTTTATGGCCATCCACGCGTGCGCGTGGAGTGCGCGTACGCGTGGCCCTGTTTTCATCCCAAAGTTGATTTTTGAGTTTTAAAAGCCAAATTTCATACTTCTAAGCCTCCGATCTCACCACTTATGTCTTAAATCATTATGATATGCCTAGCATGAGAAAAAGGGCTAGTGAATGTGGTAACTTGCGAGTGAAGCAAGGGGAAAAATGAATGATCATTGAGGATCAAAGATGATTATGTGAGATGCGGAGGATGGCGGTGGAAGTGCTTGTTGTGCCATGGGCCGAAGGGCCATAATTGTTAATGAATTGGCTGGTTATTGATTTAACCGTGAGCCGGATGGCTAGATTATTGCCGTGTTACGGCGGAGCCATGATTATGGCTAAGTATAAATGCATATATGCTGTTGAATGAATTGTGAATGTTTGCACTTCCACCATCAGAGATGAGGGTTTCCCTGGGAGGAAGCAGTGGCTAGCCACCACGTGCTCCAGGTTGAGACTCGAAGCTCTTTTGACCCTATGTCGTAAGTATGGTCGGGCACTGTGAAAGGCCCGGATGAGCTCGCCCCCATAAATATTCACCAGTGAGGGTGATGGATATGGATCATGATTATGATCAAGTTTATGATGAGTATAACTCGAGTTGGGGATGCGCGACAGAGGGACAGTCCAATGGTTAGCTACCAGGACTTGTCGGGTTGGCTCTATAACCGACAGATGATATCATCAGCCACTAGGGACAGGCATGCATCATAAGCATACTACATGAATTGTTTGAGATTGCCTATTTGACTGCATATTACTTGCTAATTGTCTAAATGCCTTATCTGTTCCTATTTGTAAATCTCTTGTCTGATATAACTGTGTTTGCTATATTATACTCCTGCTGGTGGTTGGGAGGTCTGAAGGAATTGGAAAGGGAAGTATTAGTTAGACTGAAGGATCTTTAGTCAGTTGCCACTTACGGTTTAGTTTGTTTATAAGCTTTGATATTATCTGGAGGAAGTTCTAGGATTGCCTTCGACTTTCCTCTATTATTATGTATATATATGTGGAAGCTGTTACCATGCTGGGGACCTCTGGTTCTCACCCATGTGGATTTTGTGGTTTTCAGATGCAGGACGCGAGGCTTCTCGTTGAGGCATGCTGGAGACTTCTGGATTAGCGAAGATCCTTTGTTCTCGGGACTCTGTTTTGGTTCATATATCTTGTTTAGATACTTTTATCTCCATTAAATAATACAAACTGTGATGACTCCTTCTAGAGGGGATTTTGGAGAATAGGTTTCTGTATTTGTGTCCCTTTGGGTTTCCTTTGGGGTTTCCTTATTTTATTATATGTATATATTACTATGCTCGGACCGGTTATCTTCGCAATCGGATTTTGAGTCTTGATATTCCCGTTTTTGACACTCTTTGTATATATATGATCTCGCGTTAGCTTATCCCTGTTCGTTATGTTATCGATCGGAGTGTTGCGCGTTTGAGTTACGGTTTTTGTTTACCCCTTTTTCTACAAAGGCTCCTAGTTATAATCAATTACTCATACTACTATACGTACTAAATTTTTGTTTTAGAGGTTGTAATACCTTGCCATCTCTGAATTATGACTTAAGCATAAGACTCTGTATGGTAGGGTGTTACACTAAATGCAATCCTTTTCTGTTCTCGAAGCGTTCAGATGTCGAAACTTTTTCTTCCCTTGACTGCTTTGCTTCATGAAGGAAAGGTCCTCAACTTGGCCAAACTTCTTTTAGGGCACATTTTCAAAGAACTTGGCCAATTCGTTCAATGTCTCAGAGACAATAGTATTATTAGTACAGGTGGCGCTCTCTGGCTCCTCCAGCTATGGCTCAATGCCATTTTTGAGAAGTTTATGACGAAACCTGGAGTTGGGGGCTGACTATAAACCGAACTTCCCAGACACACAAACGGATGAGGACCGATTCTGGGCTGTCTTTTCTCTTTTCCATTCTTGTAAAGATTTTGACAATGAAGATCTGGATTTCGCCCCCTTTTTATGCCAAAATCGTGGTCCTGCATGGCTCGATCGCCTACTTTTCCCACATGATACAGAAGAAAATGAACTGGCTAATCGAAATTGGGCAAATCTATTGGCTGTTCAGGTAATTCTGATAGGATTTTTCCAACACAAGAAAGAAAAACTTAAGGTGACATTATATGCCCCTCACTTTACAGCCAGACAGCTAGGATTTTCACAGGCCATTCCGATCCCTTTTCCTCGGAATAAGAAACTACTTTGCCATGTTACTCTGACTTCCCAACGTGACCTTGACTTCCTCCTTACAACAAATCAACAACATAATGATCACTTTAATTTTCTTGTTTATGACTGCAATACATATATCACTAAATCTTGTCTCGAATGGTGGACTACCTACTATTCTAAGTATAATTGTACTTTAGAAGCAATCCAGCAATCTGCCATTCGAATAGATCCTGCTGCAGAAGGTTCTCCCAAAATGTCACAAAAAAGAAAAGCTGATACTACAGCCTCTTCCCATCAACCACAACACAAAAGTCAAAGAACTCCTACTAGAACTTCTAGAAAGGTAACCACTATCCATTTACTATTCCACACATAATCATATATTTTGAACTAATACATATTGATTTTTGATTTTCATTTCTTTATTAGTTACGATTACAACTATCAAGTGAGAGTTCTGATGGGAACGAGCAAAATATTCAGAAAATTTTTGCTGCTTCTCCCCAATCGAAAGACATGGCTGATTCAGATCCTGGTCCTCAGCTGGTACGGAAATCCAGACTTCTTTCGGTAATACAATCATCTCTATACACATTTCATTCAAATTGAAATAAATTTCGAATTTATAATTGTGTACCTTTTATACCAGCCTACCACTATTGCTCATTCAATTTCATCCTCTGCGGCTCCTGATCAACCAATTCTGCAACAACATGACCCAGAGCACTCCACATCACATGACTTAATTCAATTCACAGGGCCTATTTAGCCAATTCCAGCTGTTTTTCCACCTCCTCCTCATACAACACAGGTGGTTGATCCGACGGCAAATCCTTTGCAGCATTCTCTAGCGGACACACATATACTTGAGTCAATTTCACCAGACAATCAGACTGCACTTTCTGCAGAAAACCAAGTAGCTTCAGATTCTGATTCTGCTTCTAGAATCACTGACATCACCAATTCAGATTCTTCCCGATCTAGGGTCTTAGAGACTCCTCCCAAACCGCCTAGACAAGTGTCTGAAACACTGGATGCCTCCACTACTCCCACAAGTGCTACATTGGCCAGTTTGATCTCTGTTTTGGACCAAGTTCTTCAAGAGGATGAAGTGCCTGTACCAGTGCCAACACTTCCAAGGCCTGCTACATTAGGACCTTCTTTCGAATTAAGTGCTGACACCCAAGAACAGCTTCGATCTCTTATAAAGCTTTTGGATCATCCACCTGCCACATGGGTTAATGATGCAATTCTTAACCAACTTTTGACTGAGCTTTTAAATTCTTCCATTAAGCTCTCAACTCCCTTACTTCATTCTAATTCGATTCAAGAATTCAAATAACTACTCAATGAGAGTGTAGCTTCCCAATTTCAAATCCAAGAAACGGAGACAGAAGAAGCGAAGGTCCAATCTAATATAGAGAGTTGTATTACAGCCTCTTGACCAGTTGAAGTCTCTCGTGAAGCATTCGATTTGAGGATTGCTCATGCTATTTTCATCCAAGCTTTTTATGACAAAGAAGAAACAAAACTTGAAGCAGAACATGCTCAAATTAATGAAAAACTTACCAGAATACGTCAAAGACGAGCCATCATAGCCAAGCCTCTAGCTTCCGCCCAACAAGAACAACAACATCTCATCCAGGAACTTGTTTCGATTAAGACCAAACAGGAGGAATATGAAGAACAACTCAAAAAGATCCAATTCGACAAATTCAAACAAGCTGAAATACTTTTAACTTTGGCCAACAGGAGGGCAAATCTACGCTCTGATTTAGAGAAACTATTAGCACCTTGAAGTTTTTCATTTTTCTTTGTATGACTATCTTTTATATTTTCTAAACTTATGCATGTTGAACTTTTAATTCAGCCAACAATAGTATTGCTTCAAGTATTTTTCATTAATCGAGTTCATTACTCTTTCTGACTCGATATCCTTAATCTGATAAGCATTTCCAGAATATGTTCCTATTACTTGGAAAGGACCCTCCCAAATATGAGACCATTTACCAAGAAATTTTGATTTCTTTTTCATTGGCAAGATAATTTTCAAAACCAATTCACCTACATTAAAAAACTTTTCCTTGATTTGATGATTATAACTTCGAGCAATACTTGCTTTATGTCGAATCATGTTATCAAGTGCCAAAATTTACTCCGAATCTAACTCGCTCAATTTTTCGAACATTGCATTCCAGTAATCATCGACTGGTAAATCACTCTACTTTGATATTCTTAAAGTATTTAAATTTATCTCTAGTGGTAGCACTGCATCATGACCATACACCAACTTATATGGCGAAGTACCTGTCGAACCCCTTGGTGAGTTTCGATAAGCCCACAATACTTGGCTTAAAGTTTCATGCCATGTTCAAGGCTTGTTTCCAATATGTTTTTTTTTTTATCAAACTTATCAAAATCTTATTTGCCGCTTCTACTTGTCTATTAGCCTGTGCATAATAAGGGGTCGAAGTAACCATATTAATACTTCTCGAAGTTGCAAAATTTTTAATCCGCTGACCAGTAAACATCGTTCCTTGATCAGTACTTAATGTTTGAGGAATTCCAAATCGATGGATAATATGTTCCTCAATAAATTCTATTATCTCACCTTGACTTACTTCTATCAAGGGAATCGCTTCAACCCATTTTGTAAAATAATCAATTGCTACTAAGATAAACTTGTGTTGTTTTGATGAAGGAGGATGAATTAACCCAATTAAATCCAAAGCCCAACCTCTAAATGGTCATGGCTTTATTATAGAATGTAATTTGGATGCTGGGATTTGTTGAATTGAGCCATGCTTCTGGTATTCTAGGCATGCTTTTGCATAATCAATGCAATCTATAATCATGGATGATCGAAGTAACCATATTAATACTTCTCGAAGTTGCAAAATTTTTAATCCGCTGACCAGTAAACATCGTTCCTTGATCAGTACTTAATGTTTGAGGAATTCCAAATCGATGGATAATATGCTCCTCAATAAATTCTATTATCTCACCTTGACTTACTTCTATCAAGGGAATCGCTTCAACCCATTTTGTAAAATAATCAATTACTACTAAGATAAACTTGTGTTGTTTTGATGAAGGAGGATGAATTAACCCAATTAAATCCAAAGCCCAACCTCTAAATTGCCATGGCTTTATTATAGAATGTAATTTGGATGCTGGGATTTGTTGAATTGAGCCATGCTTCTAGTATTCTAGGCATGCTTTTGCATAATCAATGCAATCTATAATCATGGATGACCAATATACATGATTGCGATATAACACCCATCTCATTTTCTTTCCATGCTGATGAGGTGAAATTCACCCAAAGCAATATTTTGGTCATTTTGACCTAAACATCTCGATAGACTCCCATCAATACCTTTCTTATACAATTCATCAGCCATTAAACAAAATTCGTTGCTCGCAATTTCATCTTTCTATCAACTGGGATACTGGGATCTTTCAAGTACTGAGCAATAGGCTTCCTCCAATCAATATCCTCCCACTCATCAACACACAAAACTTCTCTTTCACCTGCAGGTACTAAAATCTGATGAATACCTGCCAATGTCTCAAGGGTTCCTGGGCCGATTTTGTACTTCAAAGCAATTTGGGCTAATTCATTAGCCATTTCATTTTGAATCCTTGGATTATGAACCAAAGAAATTTTTTGAAAAGAAGTTAACAACTCCCAAGCAGTTGTCAAATACTTTTGTAATCTCTCATTATTACATTTAAATTCTTTCGATAACTGCTTCAAAACCAACTGGGAATCCCCTAATATCTGAACTTCCGAAACTCCCTTATTAATTAAGATTTTGAGGCCCAAAATCAAAGCTTCGTACTCTGCCTCATTATTCGAATAAGGATATTTTATTTCGAATAAAAATTTTGATGGAATTCCTTCTGGTGAAACAATTAAAATTCCAACTCCTGCGCCATCTTTATGTTTTGACTCATCAAAATACAACTTCCAATAATCGACTTTCACTTCGATTACATTTGCCCCCTGGTCATTTAGATCTTTCGAATTATCTACAAGAAAGTCTGCAATGACCTGTCCTTTTACAGCCTTGGCTGGGACATATTGTAGATCGAACTCTGTTAATGCTAGCATCCATTTTTCCAATCGTCCGCGCAACATCGGGAAGCTTAACATATATTTGATTAAATTAGTTTGTGCAATAAATTTTACCGATTTAGCCACCATATAACACTTTAATTTCATACAAGCATGATATAGAGACAAACACAATTTTTCGATCGGGGAATACCTCGTCTCGATATCAGTTAAAACTTGACTAAGGTAATAAACTGCCCGCTCATGCCCGTTTTCATCATCTTGGGCTAACATATGCCCTATAGTATTTTCAGATGCTGCAATATATAATTTTAAGGGTTCAGATGGTCGAAGATTCGCCATAATCGGGGCTTTAGACAAGTAAGTCTTAATCGAGTCAAACGCCAACTGATGTTCTGTTGTCCATTTGAATTGTGAATCATTTTTCAGTTTCACTAAAGGTGCAAACACTCTAGTTCAATCTGAAAGATTCGAAATGAATCTTCGAAGATAATTTACCTTACCCAAGAAGGATTGTACTTCTTTCTTCGATTTAGGTGCAGACAATGCCAATATCGCATCTGCTTTATTTTTGTCGATGGCAATTCCTTTTTTATGAACAGCAAAACCCAAAAAATTTCCAGCCGATACACCAAAAGAACATTTCAAAGGATTCATCTTTAAGCCTTTCTTCCTCATAGTAAGGAATGCTCTCCTTAAATGATCAATGTGCCGACTCACCGAAATCGATTTAACCATAACATCATCGATATACACTTCCATAAATTTTCCAATAAATTCATGGAAAATAGCATTCATTGCCCATTGATATGTTGCCCCAACATTTTTCAAACCAAAAGGCATAACTACCCATTCATATGTACCTAATGCCCCAGGACAACGAAAGACATTTTTAGCTACATCCTCTTCAGCAATGAAAATTTGGTTATATCCAGAATAACTGTCCATGAAACTGAGTATTTCATTCCCAGCTGCAGAATCGATTAACATATCCGCGATAGGCATAAATTATTCATCTTTTGGGGTAGCATTATTCAAATCTCGAAAATCGATGCATACTCTCAACTTCCCATTCTTCTTCATGACAACGACAATATTCGACATCCACTGAACATAACGTGCAGTTTGATTAAATTTTGCTTTGATCAAGCGTTCTATCTCTTCTTTAATTTTTATATTAATTTCAGGAGCAAAATGTCTTGGAGTCTGTTTCACAGGTCGAGCATTGGGTTTCAATGCTAATCGATGTTCCACTAGTGAACGATCGAGACCTGGCATCTCATGATAATCCCAAGCAAAATAATCTTTAAACTCATGTAAAAGATTAAAGAGTTCAGTTCGAAAAGGATCAACAAGATCCTTACAAATATATGTAATTCGAACATCATCAGGAGTTCCCAGATTATCTTCCTCTAAGGGATCTTGAGATTCAAACTTTTTATAACAATCATCATCTTTTATTGAGTATTTTTCAAAACCCAGTGGTTCTAAATCATAAATACAATCAAAAGTGAAATCAATAGAATCATCAGAAACGGAAGAAACTTGATCATTAATTAAATCAACATTACTTATATTTTCTACACAATGAGCCTCTGCTATTAAATCGGCAGTCCCGCTTGCATCATTATTTTCATTACAAGAAATAGGAAAATCATAACTAAATTCGACTGAAGACGCCGAATCGAACACACTACAACTAATAACATTACTACCCTTATGTGACTCAACTTCATCAGAAGAATCAACTTTATTCTCTAATAACTGAAAATTATTTAAATAATTATGTAATGTTACCATGTAATCAGAAACTTTCTCAACCTGGTCCATAAAGCAGTTTCTCCAAGACCTTCAAGAAAGACAGTCCCAACCAATCGGCTCAAAACCCAATTCTGGATAACGTAACTTCACCGAGAGGCCTTCAGAGGATAGATAGCAACCTTCACAATTATAAGAATTTAGTGTCCAATCAACATTCAGAGGCTTCAATTTAGAATTGTACATCCTAAAATCAACGTGCAGTTGTTCGGCATAAAGGTTTGAATCTGCCTTAATGATTTCAGGTTTACCATCTTTTGTCCATAGAAGAACACTCTGATGCACGGTGGAAGGAACTGCACCTACACCATGGATCCAATCTCGCCCCAGCAAGGTATTATAGCTTGCTCTTGATGGAATCACCACAAAAATAGTATTATGCTCAGACGAGCCAACTTTCACAGTCAGAGTAACCAACCCTCTGGCCGGAGTCGTGATGCCAAGGCATTTTGGCCAGTTTCACTGACCTTTTCTTTACTGTTTTTAGGGTAGTTTCATGCATTTCCTTAGGAAATAAGCTAGTTTTGGGTAGATATTCACTTACATCTTGATTCAAGCATACATTGTGTATTTTACATGATTTCATGAGGATTTTGCATGAATTTAAGGACAAATTGGATGTTGCATTTCCAATGACTTGGACTAGAACTTTGATGCACTTTATTGCTTAATTTCAGGACAAAGGAAGCAAAGAAGAACCACATTAGTGGCTACGTTAGTTGCACTAACGTTAACACTAACGTGGAATGGGAGTAACTTGCAAAGTTAATGAGAAAAGTGATTGCCAATAACGCTCTCAAAGCCATCATTGCCCACGTTAAGAAATAGAGCTAACGTTAGTGACACTTAACATTATCACTAACGTTGAACCAAGATCATGAGTGGCCACGTTAGAGTCCACATTAACCTAGTTAACATGGCCTCTAACGTTAAGAAGGAAGGGGGGAGCCAACGTTAGTGACACTCAACATTGTCACTAACGTTGGCCAAAGCACATTAAGCCACGTTAACTCCCACGTTAACCTAGTTAACGTGGAAGCTAACGTGAAGGAACAAAGTGGTCGACAACGTTAGTGACACCTAACATTGTCACTAACGTTGGAAGAACACAAGCCCCAATGAGCCACGTTGACTCCCACGTTAACCTAGTTAACGTGGAAGCTAACGTGAAGAAAGAAGGTGATCGCCAACGTTAGTGACACCCAACATTGTCACTAACGTTGGAAGGAGCCACACATGCCACCATGAGCCAACGTTAGTGACACTCAACTTTGTCACTAACGTTGGAGATGGCTAGCAAGGCCACGTTAGAAGCGACGTTAACCTAGTTAACGTGGACTTTAACGTGGAAAATAGGGGCAATTTGGAACGTTAGTGACAATGGTAAGTGTCACTAACGTTCTCGAAGGATGGCAAGCCTACGTTAAAAGAGCCACGTTAACTAAGTTAACGTGGGCTCTAACGTAGGGAAGGGGGAGGCTTCTCAACGTTATTGGGAAAGTTGAGTCCCAATAACGTGTGCGAAGGACATAGTGGAAACGTTAGTGGCAACGTTTGTGCCACTAACGTTGAGGTTAACGTGGCCTTTAACTTTGGTGAGGAACGTTAGTAAAAAAGGTGATTGTCACTAACGTTCTCGAACCCATATTTTCACTGAACGTTAACACCACTAACTTCCTGAGCCAAAGCCCCTGCCCACTTCATACTTTCTCTCTGCAAGTAAAAGCTAAGCCCAATGAAGAAGAGAACTGCTTCCAACTCAAGATCCAAAGGCCCAAGACTTGAAGAATCAACTAGAAGAACAGAAGAGTAGTATATATAGGAGTATCTTTGAAATATTTTGGAGAGTTGGAAATTATAGGGAGACTCTTAGCATAGAACTACTCTCTGTATTTACTTTCTCTGCACTTCTAAGTTTTTATCATGTATTCTCCATCTTTGTTTTCATTTTCCAGAGCTATGAACAACTAAACCCCTGTCATTGGGTTAGGGAGCTCTGTTGTAATTTGATGGATCAATACTAGTTTTCATTATTCTTCTTCTATCTTTTCTCTTGATTTTACTTGAAAGCATTCGATCTTCATCCAATTGAGTAGTTATCTTGAAAAAGAAGCTATTCATACTTGGATCTCTTCTGAACCTTGAAAGAGGAATGAAGAGATCAAGCTAGAAATGCTTTCTCATGTTGGACCAAATTGGGTTTGGATGGATATGTGACTATAATCCTCTCAACACTTGGTTTGGGAAATGCATGTGGTATAATCAGTGACCCTACTTCATCTCTTCTCATGAGCAATTGACCAAGGAATTGGCTATTGATCAAGATTTGAGAGATTGAATTACAAGAAATTGTAATTCAATCACTTAAGATTGCCAAGGAGATCAATGAGTGCATTGATTGAGGAAGAGATGAAAATGAAATTGATCCGGAGAATGCAACATCTCCTAAGCCCAATGAACTCCCCATTTCTGATCTTACCCATTCTCTTTAATTTCTGTTATTTACTTTAATGAGCAATTCTCCCATTCTCATTTACAATTCTGCAATTTACCTTCCGTCATTTACTTTCAGATCTATAATTCTAGCATTTACTTTCCTGTCAATTACCTTCCAGCCATTTTATTTTCTGCAATTCTCAACTCAAATTCTGGATTCGCTCAACTAGAACAGTCCTCTAATTAAAGTTGCTTGATCAATCAATCCTTGTGGGATTCGACCTCACTCTATTGTGAGTTTTTACTTGACGACAAATTCGGTACACTTGCCGAAGGGAATTTGTTGTGAGACAAGTTTTCCGTGCATCAAGTCGAAGTCCCACTGAAGTCTGTCACAACAATATTTGTAGGGACTAAATCATTAGGATGTTTACCCACTTTGATTAACATCCTCTCAGGTAACATAATGATCGCAGCACCACCATCAATCAAGACTTTATTTACCCTTATCCCACTCAAAGTTGTTATTATATGAAGTGGGCAGAGATGAGACATCTATTTCTCAGTAGGCCGCAAGAAATAACCTGGCTCGTCTTCGATTCGGATAAAGGAAAAGGCTTCTTCATCCTCCAATCATAATCTTCATTAGGGTCACCTTCATACTCCCCCAAATATTCGGTTGGAATGATCGAGGTTGTCCCTATCATATCATCATCTCTTTCATCAAAATACTCTTCATCAACATCGACATCTTTACTCTTATCGACTCCTAAAGACTGGGCTACTCCTTGCCTTTTTCTATTTTTGCAGGCGATATAATTTCCTTGGGATAAGTCTCTCCATCAGAAGGAAAGACAATTCGAGAATGCACAGAAGGCGTTGCCCCCTTGCTTACCTCTTTGCCTGCCTCTATCTGAGGTTTCTTATTTTGATTGAAACTTCTCCTTCCACCTCTTTCTCTCGGATAACCCCTGGAACGACCTCGATAGTAAGAATATTGATTTCGAGAAGGCGCTTGATGCCCCCATTGTGGATTGCGTCGATACATATGATCATGTATATGGAATTCTTGGCAATTCCTAATCTACTGAACACCTATGGCTTGGGATTGGCTTAAAGGTGTAGTCACATTTTGCCGAGGGGCCTTTGAGCCGGAACCTCTATTCGCCGAATCGGCTGCCTTTGGCGCGCTTGTTCTTCTCTATGAGCTAATTCTTTCTTCATCCTTTCCTTTTCGAAGATTGCTGCTACTTCAGCATCAAAGACAGTATTGCATTGTGAACACAGAGATACATCCCGGTCTTTGATTTTTTGCTGAACCAAGAAATCCAGCAAACCATCCCCTGTTCTAGGGTATACAGATCTCACCTGTGACTTAAAATCATCAAGAGTCACGTCAAAGTCATAAGACATGCCAACCATGTTCACTCCTAAACAAGGTTCGACATAGCTAGCATCAACCTCGAATGGATCCACATCAACCTTCATCTCTTTCTTGCCATCGTCAAATTTCAACCGTCCTTCCATTATTGCTTCTTGAATCAAATCCCTGAAATGGATACAACTGTTAGTCGAATGACTTGTTGCTTGATGAAATTTACAGTAAGGCTTTTCTTTTAAATCTTTCACAGAAAGTAAAGTTCTGCCCTCAGGCAGAATTAATTGTTTATCTTTAAGCAACACATAAAAAATCTGATCAGATTTCGAAATATCAAAACTATACTTCTTTCCACTTTTTAGTTTTTAATTATTCCACTTTTCAGCACTTGGAAGTTTCTTCAATATGGAGGACCTTTCTTAAGTTCAGCCAAATCGACTTCTATCTCAAAATCGAATTCCTCCTCTAAGGACTCCATGGTTACATAAGCAACCTTTTATTTTCGAGTAAAAGGTTTACTCTTTGACCTTCGCTCATTTCTATACTTTTCTTTCTCTTTTTTCATGAGTGCGGTCTGTCGAACCTTTTTAGTCAAATGGGCCAAATCAGGAATATGCACATTGAGCAGCTTTCTGCGTATATAGAATCCTAACCCCATGGTTGCTATTTTCACTATCTCACTTTCGGGTAATGATACATAACATCTACTTCTAGCATTTTTGAAACGTATTAAATAATCATCGATGGTTTCACCATCTTCACGTTTCAAAGCCACTAGATCAGTAACTGCTACATTCATCTCTCCTCGCTAAAACTGAGCGTGAAAAGCATTTTCTAACTGATTCTATATTGTGATCAAATTCGGTCTGAGATTTGAAAACCAAGTAAATGCATTCTTTGTTAATGAAGAAGGAAAAAACTTCATTTTCAAATTTTTATCATTACCTAAGTTCCCAATCTCGACTAAATAACGAGCAACATGTTCAATAGTTGATTCTCCAACCTCACCAGCAAATTTTGCGACTATCTTTGGATTCTTCACCCCTCTCGGCACTTCAGCCATCTGAACAACTTGAGGGAAAGCAGACACAAAATGTGGTTGATTCATAAAACCAACATTCAGCCCAACCCGATTCAATACTTCTTCCATAATTCTAGTGACTTGATAACGTTCACCACCATGATTTGCACGTAATTTGGCTAAAAAATCATCAGCATTTTGACCTCGGGGAACTACATAAGGGTTTTATTGATTCAAAACATTATTTTCATTTCGAAAAACATTTTCTACTCCTCCGATATTTCCCTTGGCATTATGCTTTTCACCTTCATCATAATCAACAATTCGAGCAATTTTGTCGACTTGTCTAGCAAGACGTTCAAATTTTGATTCATGATCAGCCATCATGGGATTCAGAATTGTAGTCATTTGTTGGGTCAATAAGTTAACTAAGTCATGATGACTTTCCTCCACTTATTGTCGATATACCGCCATTGAATTGGCAGCATTCGAAGTAGAGCCCACATTATAATCGCGAGAGTACTCGGAATGTTGTTGTGGGTTTTGAGTATTGTTTACTCCATTTGTATTCCCAAAGCGGATAGGCGGAATAAAACCACCCACCGGTGGGGTATAACCAGGGAAAAGACCATAAGGAGGCAAACCAACGGTTAATGGAGGTTGATATGGTGGAACAGGGCCACGTGGACGAATATTACGTCCACCATTTCCTGTCTGAACAGTCGTAACTGCTATACTTTCAGTTCCAATTGCACCCTTCGAACATGAAGACACGTCGGCTTGTTGCATGGACACCGGTATGCTATAATTAGTGGATGAACCACCATTCACATTTGATAATTCATCAGCCATGTGAATGATTTTTCCACTTCGCAGTCGCATACACTGAAAAATACTGGAAAAAAATATTTGTTTGGCACACTTCGAAATTTTAAAACTGTCTCACTGGGCGTGCCAATTTGTTTTATCGATTTTTAACAAATCGATGGTGGTTCGATATCTAATGATCTGGGAGCGAAACCTACTCCTCTTTGCAGGTGCCAGTTTTCTAGAAGTGCATCAAAGTGTCTTCGATTAGATGGAATTTGGAAATAAAGATAAATTAAATTATGTAATTTAAGATAAAAGATGGCAAAATAAAGTTTTCAAAAAGAAAAAATTAAACTGAAAACAAAGAAAATGTGTTGAAATTAAACAAAGCAATAAAATGCCTTCGACTCAATCAAAGGACTTTTGACATAAAAATTAAAAATGATGAAATGTAAATTGAACAAAGAAATTAAAGATTGCTTGAAGGATAAATTTACTTGAAAAATAAAGTTTATAGAAAACATAAATGAGAAATTTAAAATTTGGAAGGAACCCTACATAAATTGAACTCAAATGCAGACTCAGAAATTCACTGGGGATGTGAATGTGCTTGAGTGTTTTCTGAAGTAAAATTCCAACCCTAATTTCCTAAGACTTCTTAGTATTTATAATCTACCTTTAGTAACTGATAATTAATTATAATTAATTACAATTAACTATGAATTTGAAATTTCGAATGATTTCTCCTTGGTAACTATTTCCGTCTTTTGATTGTCCGCATTCCCCATAATTTCCTCGCGTGATGGAAAACTTCTTAACTTCTTCACTACTACAACTATTCGAATCAATCTTTTTCGAATAACCACTTCAAGTATCCCATTCAATTTGACTCGCTCGATCAGGAAGCCTCGAAATTGAATCCGTGCTAAAAACCTTCACCTAACACTTGCACACGTGTCACTGCTTATGTTTTCGACCACTTTATCAATTTGAACAATTCACCTTTATCAAAAATATTTTTCTGATCAACACTATTATATATATAATGAAACTTATTATTGATATAATGCTTTATTAGTGTGTTGATATAACTAGCATCCCAACATATATGTTACTAATTTTTTTAATTTTTAAGTGTTAATATAATTTATTAAAAATATTTTATTAAAAATTATTAAAAATATATTTCTATTTTTAATGAATAAAAAATCAAAATTTTCAACTTGATTTTCTGACAAATGCCCCTAAATAATTTTTAGTTTCTCCATATTTTATTAAGTGTCTACTTTTAAATATTTACTTAATTTAAAAAATAACTAGAATGTAATAATAATAGTATCATTTTTTTGTCTAGTGAGTTTTTTTTTTCTCTATATGGTCAAAAGAATATTCTTTATAGAGTAGTGTTCTCTTCGTGTTTTGAGTAGCTTCAAAATCATTGTCTCAGATTAGCCTTTGTACAGTCAATGACGCCACTATGCTACCATTTAATGGTCTGCTTATCAAAAATCTGAAATGAAGAAAAACTCGTCAACCAACAATATTCACCACACAACCCAATCAGTTGTATCCGATGAGGAGGAAGAAACTATAATTGTGTATGATGAAATCGATATACATGAATGTGTGCAGAAGTGTCACCATAGTCTAGTAAGTAAATTACTCACCGATAAAACTATCAATTGTAATTGGGTACACAGTGTGATGTTTAACATTTGGAAAAAGTCAGAAGAATTTCAAATAAAAGAAGTTAAACAAAAAATTTACCAATTTTTTTAACAATGAACATGATATGAACCGGGCTCTCAAAGGGTAGTACCTGGTTATTCCGTAACTCGTGGCTCATTCTGTAACCTTGGCAGCTGCATGTTCCTCCCTGCAACTGAATTTTGCTTAAGCGGAAATGAAGTTACAATTTTGGAACCTGTCAGAACATTGCAAAATAGTCAAGTTGAGGGAGAAATTGGCCAGTTTGGTTGGCGCTAAAAATGAGTGTGGTCTCTTTGATGCTAGCCAGAGACAGGACATTTTATTAAAAGCTACGGTCATGATGCAACTTGATCAACCCATCAGGAAAGGCTTAAATATAAGAAGTGTAGCAGATGGAATCACTTGGGTTGACTTTAAATATGAGCGGCTACCTAATTTTTGCTACTATTGTGGTCTTATTGGACATTCGAAGACTAGTTGTGACAAATAGTGGAACACAGTGAAGAATCTCAAAGAATGTCGAAAGAATTAGGAGCTTGGGTTAGAGCTGATACGATTGGTACAAGAGTAGGGGCTATTGGGAAAAATAATCAGACACCTCCAAAGGAGGATTTCAAGCAGAAAGAATGTCAGAAGGCACAAGAATGTAGACAAGAAATACTTCTTGCTAAGCTAGCTAATCTTTCTGTACATAGCAATAATCCAAACCCTGCCCATGAGGAGACAACGGCGAAGCACTTGCAATAATTAACGCCCAATATGACTGAAAGATATGAGCCAGTAACTCAGTCCCCCAATTCAAGTGAGAAAACACCCCTTGAAAAATCCCACAACAGCCTCAACATCAAAATCCTGGGAAAATGGTGAAGAAAGGAAGGCACACATGGATGCAGATCTCAATAGGTTCATAGCGACAAATAACGATTTAGCACAAGGGAGTAATGGTACAAAAAAATGGAAATAGTTACCGCGTGAAAAGATGAACAGTTTGAATACATTAGCGATACAAAGTAACAGAGATCTAAAATGTAAGCAAATTGCAGATTTTTCAATAACTGAAGAAGGGGCAGAGGATACTAACAAGAAATACAAGATGGTACCATCCAACAGAATGGTAGTGGCTACTTAGCTGGAATTGCTGTGGGTTTAGGAACCTATGGGCAGTTAGAGCTTTAAATAAACCTGTTAGTAAATAAGTTCCAAATCTCTTTTTCCTAATGGAAACGAGACGCACAGCTGCAGAAATGAATCGACTTAGGAAAATGGGTAAATTGACAAATGAGGTGGGAATGGATTGTCAAGAAGAGGATCGAAGTAGATCGGAGGGATTGGCAATTTTGTGGGATGATACAATAGTAGTCGAGGTACTCTCTATGTCCCTTAATCACATTGACATGATTATAACAAATGACAGGACTGCACAACCATGGAGAGCGACAGGATTCTACGGGTGCCCGGAAGCTGAATATAAACACAAATAATGGGATTTACTCAACTCTCTTAGCCAGTCAGTGAATATGCCATGGATAATTTTTGGTGATTTTAATCAAGTTCTTGAGCAAAAGAACTCGGGGGACTGCCGGTAGCATATACTCAGACACGAGGTTTTCAAGATTCAATCCAACAAAACGAATTTCTCGATTTGGGGTTTGTAGGGCATGTATTCACTTGGTCAAACAGTCAGCACAGATACTCAAATATTCAGGAGCGCTTAGATCGAGCTATGGCTACCATTGATTGGACAAAAACTTTTTCCGGATGTGGTGGTACAAAATTTGCAAAGATACAGGTCTGATCACAACCCTTTTTTACTGGATACACAAGGTAGAAAACAGGGGGCGCGACAGAGACATAAGTTGTTCTATTTTGAAAAAGCCTGGTTAAGCAATGTCGGATGTCATGAGGTGGTGCGTCGTACTTGGCTCTCAGGCAGCCATGAAATTATGAGGAATTTGGAGAATTGTAGCAGTCATCTAAATGATTGGAGAAAAACAAAATTTAGGAGTATTCCTATAGCCATTCAGGAAAACCATAAGAAATTAGAATCTCTCTAATCACTCCCACAAATGGAAGATGTGGCTGCCGTAATGACAACGCAAAACACACTCGATGAGCTACTCAACCAAGAGGAGATTTGGTGGGCGGAACGCTCCCGGGCGACGTGGCTTAAAGCAGGTGATCGGAATACACGATTTTTCCATCAAAAGGGAATTCAAATTCAAAATAAGAAACATTATCCAGCAAATTACAGATGATACCGGGGTGGTATATCGAGAGGAAGGGTAGATTGAGGAGGTTGTAGTCAAGCATTTTGAACAACTATTCTAGACAGAAGGAATTCATAATATCGACGAAGTGACTGATGTGGTACGGAAAAGAGTAACACCAGAGAAATTTCAATGCATTCATCCAGAATTTACAAAAGAAAAGGTCAAGGTAGCTCTGGACCAAATGCACCCAGCCAAATGGTATGCCAGCTCTCTTCTATCAATGTATGCGGCACATAGTGGGGGAGAAGGTAACGGAATGGACTCTAAACGCACCAAGCCATAAGGCTGATCCTACATATTACAACAAGATATTTCTATGTCTAATTCCTAAGGTACATCAGCCAACTTATACAAAGGATTTTTAACCAATCTCTCTTTTTAAGGTTTTGTTCAAGATTATGACAAAAACAATGGCAAAAAGATTGAAGCTCATCTTACCAGAAATATGTTCATTTTGGGTAAACAACTTAATTAAGTTACTTTTAAAGAAATAGTTTAAACAATAAATATTTATATTAAAAGTAACTTATAAATAAGTTATTTTATATTTAGTTTTTTAGTTTTAAAAGTACTTATTTTAAGAGAAAAGTGATAAAAAGCTTTTTATTATGAGAGAAGTCATTTTTTTTAACTTCTCTTTAAGCACCAAAATAATTTTTTAGAAAGTTATAATTTTATTTTAAAAATTGTACCAGACATTAATACTACACTTTTTCATAAGTCAAAAGTTAAAAAAAGTTACTTATAAATCTATCCAAACAGACCATAGTGGGAGAATTTTAGAGCGCTTTTGTCCTGTGGCGGCTAATTACGGATAATAGTGTGATTGCTTTTGAGACTTTTCACTACATGAGAAAGAAGAAGATGGGAAACAAAAGTAACATGGCTTTAAAGTTGGACATGGCCAAAGCTTACGATCGCATAGAGTGGCAATTTTTTTTTTATCAAAGTTCTACAAGCTATGGGGTTCCCCCCACACTGGATAGGCTTGATTTGGAGATGCATTAATAAAATGTCCTTCCAAATACTTCTTAATAAAAAAATGCTACAACATTTTGGTTGACATTAAATTAGTAATAATTATTATATTGTATGACAACTATTGGTTACCATTCTAATTAGAACTTCCAACTTTTAAAATATAGTAAAAACATAGGAAAGAGATGCCATAAATTTATAGAAAAAAGATAATTTTATTTTTTTAATTTTTTTCACATTGAACCAACACATTTCTCCATATTATTAGATTAAACATAAGATTCTTGGTTTGATTATGCTTAATAATTATGATAGAATATATAAATATATAGAGAAATAAAAAAAGTCTCTAATCTCAAATATATTTATGTACTTTTCTATTTTTATCATGCATTTATATCATATATAAACCACCAACTCAACCCATAAAATGAATTTAATGTCCCACACACACACACACATATATATATGAAAATAAAAGTTTTATCCTAAAATGTGAAAAGATCATTGAGTGTTTACATGAGCACTGGTTGCTTCCATCATTCCCATACGTATCTGCTCACTAATATCTCTAACATGGCCAGGTCCATGTGGTATGAAAACCGTTGTGTTCTTTGATGAGTTGCCAAGGTCTTTGATTGTGTCAAAGTACTGAGTTATCATTATGAGATCCATAACCTCTTTTGCAGAGGTCCCTTCTACTTTGTGTGAGAAATTCAAGATGTTCTCTCTCAATCCATCCGTTATGGCTTGTCTTTGCCTTGCAACACCAACACCACCAAGGTACTTGGATTCTGCTTCAGCTTCAGCTCTCTTTACTTGAAGCACCTTTTCTGCTTCTCCTTTATATACACTAGCAAGTTGCATTCTTTGAGCTGAGAAATAAAATTATTTCTTAAATTTTTTTATTTTTTATTGTTTCATAATTATATCAAGATATCAATATAAAAATATAAAATAAAATAAAATATATAATAAAAAATTATTTAAATAGATCTGACTCAGCCTTAAATTAAAAATTAGTTCAAGATTTGAGAATTGTCTAAATATTCAAGTTGTCTAAAATTGTAAAGTTCTTACTTTTAGATAATTTACTCCTAACACTTAAGATTGTACAATGATTTAGAGTGTGAAAGTTCATAACCTGAACTTTTAAATAGTGTGTAACTACGTAAGGTGATTTAATAATAAAAAGAGTAAGTGGATGTAATTAAATTGTAAAAAGTAGTTCAAAACATAAAAAGTATAGTCTCATTTTTAACTGGACAAGACTAAAGTTTAGTCACTGATTGATTATTCTGTATAGTGTATACAAAAAAATTAGGAACAATGCAAATAAATAGAATAGAGATAAATTTTTATATTTTCTTTAGCATCATTCTCTTAATACTTTTGTGTTCTATATCTATCAAATACATATATTTCGATATTTGATGAATTTTAGACTCTCTTCATATATGGAGAAAAAGTTTAAATATTAGTACTAAGTCCATGGTTACTCTCAATTAAAAGTGAATTGGCTAATACTGAGCTAAGGTTGAGAGAGAGAAATCTTATTTAACAAAAACAACAAATACTTGAGAAAAGAGAAGATAGAGCTATTTTCACAATTGGATTGAGTTGAAATTTAGACAGCATGTTCTAAGTATCTAATTCTTTATTTTCATCGTTCAAATTTTTAAAATGAGCTCTATTTTTGTGGTATATATTTCCATGTTCTTATTTGTAAGTTGTGATAATTGGGTTATTTAATTTGGCTTGTTGTATGTATATACATTTGTGAAGTGATTTGTGACTCTCTTATATTTTATCTAAATCATAGTAAAATTAATTTTTTAATTTTGGTGAATAATTTTTACATTTCACATTAAGAAGATTTTTTACGTTAAAAATGTTGATACATTTTTATCTCTATTTATTTGATTTTTTGTGTGTATTTTTTTGCTACTATTAATGTGTTTATTTACTGTTGTCATTAATTTAGAGAATAAGTATTATTATTGCTCATATTCTTATAAGTAAAAAAATGTGTGTTTTATTTTTATCAGAATCCCACTATAAAAAATGATACAAGTTTGAAGATATTTAATGTCCAAAATCTCAAACAAACTGCATTATTATATCATATAGTTTTCTTTTTCTCCGATCAGCAATACTATAATATGTATCCTTTCATTCTACTTTAACAAAAATAGAAACGAAAAGCAAATATTGGCAACTTCACCAGGAGAAGTGTGCAAAATAATTGCACACATACAAGCCTAAAAGAAGCATGGAGGAAAAATAAAGTGTGAGGAGGAAGCAGAGTAGAGTATGTACCTGCATTGATCTCATTCATAGCTTTACGAACAGAAGGATCAGGCACAATATCAACCATGAGTATGTGCTCAATATTATATCCATATGCTCCCATTACCTACGTACACGAGTGCATCATTCATTAAGTGTTAGCTACATGTTGTCCAGCTTGGTAAAATCACTTCTCCTAAAAAATTTAAATTGATAAGAAAAAACATATGAATAGTTATATATGTAATATACTCTTTCACCCAAGAATCTTTGTTGGACCTTTCAGACATAGAAGTTTGGTGTCATATCATGAAATCACATAACGTATAGATAGTTATATTTCTAATACCTAAAAAATTATCGAATTAAAAACCAAAGGTTACATGGATTATGACCTTTTCAAGCTCATCCAAGACAGCTTTGGCAACCTCGCCCTTTTGTTCAAAGAGTTGATCGAGAGTCATTCTTGGAACAAGAGCGCGGGTGACATCAAAGACGTAGGCCTGGATTTGTTCTTGCGGATTTTGTAGCTCATAGAAAGCATCATCGGCACTCTCCTTTATCACTCTGTAATGGATCGAGCATAACAACTGTACGAACACATTGTCCTACATTTAACATATGGAGACCTCAAATCAGATCTACGATTGATAGGATTTGAATGAACCATATACCTAGTGCCTAGTGCGTACCTTGGTCTTGGTTTCGATGCGGACGTCGAGGTAGGAGAGCCTTGTGGACAGTAGTCCCGCCAAAAATTCGCCAGCTAAGGGGTTGAAGAAGTTGAAGCCAGGCTGAGCAAGCCTCTCGAACCGGCCCCAACGCTCGACCACCGCGACATGTGATTGCCCTATACACCCGCAGAACAAGCAAAATGTGTTTCCCATTGTCCGCTGTTTCACGATCTGATACGTAATGATAACGGTATCACATGTTAATTAATAATTATTACTATCTTCCTTTCTTGCTTTGGTTTACTTTGTTTTATTATGAAAAAAATTGTACTATTATTTTTTTATACAATAACAATAAAATAACAATAACCATTGGTCCTTATAACCAACAATATTGGGCCTATTTCCCATAAAAAAAAAACACGCGTCATACCACAAAACCAAAATAATATTGATGCTTTTTATAATATCATTTGGTTATTTTCTTATAATCAATTATCTAATGCGAGTTTAATTTTAATATATTGACTGTGTAAACTACACAGTCGTCTAATCATATTCTTTTTTTTTGAATGACCATTCACACAGTCAATGTAAAAGGTAATTATTTTTGCTAATATGTTATTACGTAATTGGATATATGTGTAAAATTATTTTACACTGATATTACATCAAAATTAAATTCTATCTAATAAACATAATAATATTATAAATGTATTATTATGCTGCCCTAAATTTAATCGAAATTTATATCTTAAATTAATAGAGCTAGTTATAGATGTAATTTAGTTGAGTTAGTTAATAATTAATTTTTTTGGCTATTAATAATCTTTTAAGTAGTTTTGAAGTATATATTTTTTGGATTTAGATCTTCTAAAGTTTGAATTTTATGTTAGAGAGTAAAATGTGATTTCTCACCATTGATTTCATAAGTGGGACCAAGAATAAATATTAAAGAAAAATTATTCAAAGTTAGAAGATCACACTTTACTCTCTAAAGTAAAATTCAAACTTTAAAGGATCCAAATCTATATTTTTTAGTGCCCTACTAGAATTTTGATTAGTTTTTTTGAGAAATCAGTGTCTAGTATGTGTGAAGATTCAACCTTTTTTCCGTACTGTTAACATAAGCAATCTGAAATATAACATCTAAGGAGGTTCGAAAGGTTAAAAACCTTGAATTTCTTGGACTAATGGAGGAAAAAATCGTGCCTCTTAGAAAGGAAGATGTGCGGCTAGAGATTGAGAACTACACATGGAGTCTTGTAGGAAGGCTCAAGGCAGATAGGGGTTTTAGCTGAAAATAACAGAGGATGCATTCAATGCAATATGTAACCACCCTAAGGGATTATGTGTGAAATCTCATGGTAACAATGTCTTTCAATTTTTCTTTGCGAACGAGGCAAACATGATTAGAGTGAAGAGAGGTTTTCCATAGCTTGTCAAGCAATTCATGATCCATTTAAAGTGGTGGATACAACCATGAAGATGAATGAAGAGGATTATATCCGCTTTCTAATTTGGATACAACTGTGGGTTATGCTAGAATTTTTTAAAACCAAAGAGGTTGCAAGGAAGATAGGTGAGGGGTTGGGAGAGGCCATTGAGGTAGATACATTCATGTTAAGGGGTAAGGAGGATCATATTATGAAGGTAAGTGTTAACTTGGATATCACTAGAACTTTGAGGCAAACAATTAAAATCTCTAGTCCTGACAGATTTAGTTTTGAAGTCACGCTAAAGTATGAAAGGAAAAGAGCCTATTGTTGTTTTGTTGTTTCATAGGACACGAAACTAGAAACTACAATAGCTTCTTAGAGGCAACCTCTAATCAACAGGGAGGGGAAGAGTAGAGGATTAGAAAGAAAATGCCAACCTAATATAAAAAAGAGAGAAACAAGACTAGTATACTCAGAAAAGAAACCCACAGCAGTCAACTTTCTAAAAAAATTTTCACAATTATTATTTAATGACTCAACAGGAACAACCACTAGCCATCCAAACCAAAACCTATTACCTCAAACCATCCATTTATCCTTACACCAAAACAACTCTTAAATATCTAATACATAAAAATAACTCCCAAATAGCCAATACATACAACCAACTTGACCATTCTCCAATTATCCTACCCGAGAATAACTTATTGGATGAATACAATCATGAGGTACTCTCATTATGGGAAATGAGAGATTTTCAAATTAGAAGTAACTAGAAGCTTGCTGGATGATGCAACAAAAAATCAAAAATTAAAATATGTAGTAAGAAGAATGAAGGTAAAGGAGTCTTGTTCTAATTCAGAATTGACTAGTGCTAAAGGGGAGAAGGGTGCAATCCCAAATTTGGCACTCCCTAATGCCACAAAGATGCTTATATAAAATTGCCAAGGTTTGCAAAAATTCATGGTAGTTCATAATATAAAAGGATAAAAAAAATTTTTATTCTTCCGAGGTGATGTTCTTATGCGAGACCAAACAACAACCCTTGATTATGGAAAGACATTTGAAACTGTGTGGTTGTACGAATTTCTTTCATGTAGAACTGGTTGGATTAGTATAAGCTAAGGACTAATAACCCTGGTTTGGCAAGAGGGATGAAAATAAAGGTTATAAGAGAAGGAGAGTTCTGTTTAGTATTTTCTATTCAAGATTTAGAGAAGCAAATTAGATGGAAAGTGATTGGAGTCCACCTTTATAGTGTAGACTACATTAGAAAAATCAAAATGAGGTACTACTTGGTATTACTAGAGGTTTTGGTTATAGACACATGATTATTAGGGACTTTAACACCATTTCAACAACTTGTGAAAAAGCAATATGTAGAGAAAAATTTCACAATCAACTAAAACTTTCAAGACTTTATTAACAAGGGACAACTAGTTGTGATGGATTATATAGGAGGTAAATTTACTTGGTAGAATCAAAGCTATCAAGATCGAACTATCAGGCAGAGATTAGATAGGGTTCCCTCACTAAAACCGAAAAAGGAGTACACAATGGCTACCATAAGACATTTGAAGGATAGAAGGTAAGATCTTAAGCACCTATTGATTGTGCTAACTCTGTCACTCATAAAGGAAAGAAAATATTCATGTTTTAAGAAAGATGGTGTGGGATGGATAAAATAGACGAAATAGTGAAAGATGTTTCGAAGATGATTGTGACTGGCTCATCCATGTTCAGATTATTCAAAAAACTTAAAAGATGCAAACATGAAATTGTGAAATGGCATTCCTCAAAGGCAACCAATTCAAAAAAGAAATTCTAAGATTAGAAGTCATATTAGGTACTGCCAAAGAACACCCCTCTTTTTAGATAAGTACTAAATTCTAAAAGTTGAAGATGAACTAACTAAAGCTTACTTGAATGATTAATAATTTTGAAAAGAGAAATCTAAGACTAATCAGCTAAGGTGTGGAGACTAAAACACCTGATTTTTTTACTTAAAAACTAAGCTAAAAACTATGGAGGAATAAAATATGAAAGATGGAGGACAATAAATGCCAATTAGTCCACCATTCTTGAAATAACAGTGGGCTACACATAGAGGTACTTTGAAGAACTTTTTCATGTAGTGAACACACAGGACACGTCTCTACTATTGGAAGGAACAAGGAGTAAATTAACATCAGAGATAAACCGAAGTCTCATTAGACCAGTTGTTAAAGAGGAGATTAAAAAAAAATATTTTTTATAAATGCTGAGACAACCTAGGAGAAGATAGATCCACAACCAAATTTACCAATTCTATTGGAGTATAATTAAAGTAAATGCGTGCCAGGCAGTAAAGAATTTCTTTGGAGGAAGTAGAATCCTTAATAGGGTGTTTGGAACCCTAAAATTCAATTTTAATAGGAATTGAATTAAATTCCATTGTTTGAAATAAAATCAAATTATTTAGTTTAGATGGAATTCGTAACACTCTACCACATAAAGCGTTATGTCTAGGTCATAAATTACGGGTGGTGAGGCGTTACGATCTCTAAAAACAAAATACATACATATACATATGAAGAGTAGTTTAATTAGGAGCCTTGAAATAAAAGTCACACAAAATTAAGACTAGACAAAAATGTCATATTCGAAAAGAGTTAAGCGTAAAAGAAACAGATAAGTGCGTATAGAAATATAAGATACACATAATATAGAATGCCAAAGATACAACTAGCAAGCTCCAAATTCGACTTGCAAAGTAAAATGTAACACTTCAAATTTTTAAAAATTAAATAATTAGTTGTTTATGAGTTATTATATTATATTAAAATTCTATTTTTAAGGAAACTATTTTTAATAAAAATAATTAAATAAAATTTTAAAATTTTTAAAGTATAATTTAATTATGATTTATTTTATTAATTTAAATTATTTATTAAAAACTGTTTTAATAGACAAAATTTAAATTAATTTTTATAAATATTATTATTATTATTATCATTATTATTGTTATTATTACTATTATTATTATATTATCATTATTATTATTACTTATTATCATTATTATATCATTATCCTTCTTCCATTTATTTTCCTTGGCCGAATGCCATCAGGGAAAGGAAGAAACAAAGCTAAAGAAATAAAAGGAAGAAAGCTAACGTGGCTAATGTATACATATACATATATATAATGTGACACATACCTCATTAATCATCACCCTTATGTCATTTTATTCCTTTACTTCACCGAACCAAAAAGGAAGAAACTAAGGGAAAGAAGTGACCAAAAGGAAAAAGAAAAAAAAGACCGTGGGTGAGGAAGGGAGAAAGCGTGAAAACCTCTAACTTTTGGGCTTCGATTTATTGAGATTCGTAACTTTAATAAAAAATCTAATCCAATAAAAATGTTAGTATCTTCTTTTTCTATATGTTGGTGATATTTTTGTTCGATGGAAGCTGACGGTGACGTAATTTCTCTTTTCTTTGAGTTCGGTCAATTGAAGTTTTAGGAAATACAGACAATTTCTGACGTTCTTTTTTTCGGCAGCTCGGTTAAAAAGCTTCTCCGGAGTCTCGAGTATTTGATTTCATACAGAGGTAGGGTTTGATAACTTTATAATAATTAAATATGAATTTAATAAGTGAATATTGATTTGGTTGATTATTATTTGAGTTTAAATGAGTTTATGTTGAATTATTGTTATTGCTTGTGATTTGTTGGTTTGACTATGAGAAACAGCTAAACTAAAATTATTTTGATAATTTTGGGACTGTTGTGATGTGGTATTTTGAGGAAATTGAAGAGATTTGGTGGTTGAAAGATTAAATTAAAAGCTGTGAAAAATCGGTAACTGAAAAACTCGAAAACGGATTAAAATACAATTAATATTTTGAAAAGGAAGGATTAAAAGTCTCAGTTTTGGAATAAGAGGAAGATTAATATTAAACTTTATTTTTGAAGGGTAACATTGTATCTGTATATAAAAATTGAGGTACAATTTGTAATTATATAAGTTTTCAAGTATTTTAGGTAATAAATAAAGTACAAAAAATAAAAATGGGTATTTTATAAAAATTCAGGTTATTTTTATAAATATGAAATTAAATGAGTGTTCGAATATAATTTTATAAAATATTAAGGTTAAAAATAAATTATTAAAAAGTTCGTGATTCAAAAAATAATTAATAAAATAATATTTTATAATCTAAGTTTTAAGAATATATATATAAAAGTTTATAAAATAATATTTTATTAATAACTTTCTATATATATATATATATTATTTATTTACCATTTAAATTATTCTATTTATATTATTTTTAATATTTTATTACGAATATTAATTAGTAGAGATATTATTAATATTATTATAAGTCAAAGAAGAGTAAACAGAATGATCTTAAAAGTTTTAGAGAATGCAGACTTAATTAAAGTATTTTATAATTCTTTTTCATAAGACACTTAGGAAAAGGCGAGAGAATAATGCAGAGATAAATTATATTATGGAATGATAGGAAAGAAAAGAAGAAGAAAGAAAAGAAAGGAAAGAATAATATTAAAGAAACCTCTGCCACAGGAGAGAAGAGAGTAAAGACTAAAAGAACTAAAAGAATCCCTACCAAAAGAGGGCAGAGCACAGAAAAGAAAGAAAGAAAGAACGAAAAGAAAATGAGATAAGTAGAGATATGGTGGTGAGTCCACCGAGATTTGCTTTCCAGAGATACATCAGCCACTCCAGGGGATGATCGCACCTGTAAGACAGAGGTTGCTTACAGAGGTTATCAATACATATATTGGCTAGAGAGAGCCTCACCTGTAAGACTGAGGTTGCTTACAGAGGTTATGTTTGCATATATCGGCTCGAGAGAATCGCACCTGTAAGACAGAGGTTGGTTACTGAGGTTATGGCATTGGAAGCCAAACTCAGACAAAGGTTGCTGAGTTAAGTGGAAATATAATTCAATAAATAATAAAGAATAAATGAATTAAAAGAATAAAAGAAACTAAAGAACTTCTGCCACAGAAGAGCAGAGAACAATGATTAAAAGAATTTGATGAACGTCTGCCACAGTAGAGCAGATAAAAAAAGGTATTAATTAAAAGAATCTCTGCCGCAGTAGAGTAGAGAGCAAAGATTGAAAAGAAATTGAGTGCTGTTTGGGCCTTAGTGCCAAGTGTCTAGTGGGATGGCGATGCGTAACGCTCACTTGATACTATAGGGACGACTTAGTGAGGACTGCGATACATAATGCTCATTGGAGACCGAAAGGAAGGTTCTCCCACGAGGACGGCGATGCGTAACACTCATGGAGGGGACGTTAGCTGAGATAAAGATGGCAGTACAAAACTCTTATCTCAAGACCAAGTCAGAAATCGGGCAACAAACCAACACATGAGCTCACGACATGTATAGGACTAGGCATGCATCATACTTGTTTGCATATATTTGTTTGTGATTGTGTTTTCTATGGTTGTGTGTGCTTGTGATTGGATTCTATGTTCTGTAATTACTGAGTTGGACAATACTTTGTTACTGCTGTTATTGACTGGGAACATTGATGAGTCCATATATGAAGTTAAATTTTAGCTTAAATTTGACGGATTTCATCATAAAAACTCACACTTAATCACCAAAATAGCATACTTTTGTGAATTTCTCCCTAATTTGGACCTAAATATGAAAACATGCATTTTTGTATTTAAATTGATCATTTTAATTTCACTTTTATTCTATTCGATGCCGTGATATGTTTTGTGAGTGATTTCAGGTCCTAAAGGCATGAATGGTTTGGTAGAAGTGGAGGGAAGCATGCAAAAAGGGAGAACACATGAAGAAAACAAAGGAGAAGCACACAATCAAGTGTGCATATGCACAACCTTCAGTGCGTACGCACAAGTACAGCAATCAGCAAGTGTGCGTATGCACAACCCTCTATGCGTACGCACAAATGGCAAAATCAACAAGTGTGTGTACGCACACATCTCTGCGTACACATAGGTCCTAGTACGTGACTTCATTAATGAAGCACGTAACTCGCGATTTTTGGGGTTCTTTGGCCCAATTTTGGAAGGCTGGAGGCTGAATTGAAGTGCTATATGAAGGGGACATCAACACATATCAAGGATTAGCTTAGAATTAGTTTTAAAGAGCTCATTTTAGATAAAAAATGCATTAGGAGTTGGAGTAGTGTAGATAGAAAATTCTCTCTTAAGATTTACTTAAATTTTCATTGTAGCATTTTATAGTTTCAAGTTTGATCTTGGATTTTGCTTATCTCATTGTAAGTACTCTTTAATTTCCTCTTTAATTTCACTACTCTTGTTGCATTTTTCTATGGTTCAAGTTATTTTGTTAATATATGAAATTTTGGTTTCTTGAAGTTTTGATTGATGAATTTAATGTTTTATGTTTTATATATGCTTGATTGAATGTTTATTGTTGATTTTGTGAATAGTTTGATTATAGTTTTTATTTTCCTTTGCAATTTCCTATGTTTTGGTTTTATGCCCACCAAGTGTTTGTCAAAATGCCACTTGGTAATTTTGAGTATCTTTTCACAACTTGGTTTGGAAATTGAGTTGAGTAATAATGTCCAACATTTAGTGGTAACTCTTGGGTAGTTAGTTGACTCTTGTTTCCATTGACGCTAGCTTTTTACTAAGAAATTAGTAAGTTAGCTAGGACTTATGGATTAAGGTCAATTATGCTTGCTTGACTTACTCCTCGATGCTAGGGGTTGACGAAGCGAGATTGACTCATCATAGTGGCCATAGTTGTGGTTATCACGATGATAGGATTCCTTAATTCTCATTCCCAAGTCAAGGCTCTTTTATGCATTTATAGCATTTTCACTAGTTTTGACCTTATCTTCTTTTCAATTGCATTAATTTCCTTTTTGATCATTTGTTAGTTCTTTTATTTCTTAGTTCTTTTAATCTTTCGTTCCTTAATTGCAAACCCCCTTTTCCTCACAACCAAGAGTGTGAAATCTTAATTGCATTGTTCGAGGGAAACGACTCGAGGTTTAATTACTCTCGGTTAATTTTATTTGGAAATTAAACTTTGATTGGGAGGATCCATTGTCAGTTCGGACTATACTATCAATGGAATTGTTTTGTCTCAATTCCGAATTGGCATAATCCTCATCTATCAAGTTTTTGGCGCCGTTGTCGGAGAATGCAATTGGTGTCATATTTTTTGTTTGTTGTGAATATGTGCATAGTGTAAATAGCTTACTTTTTTGGTTATTTGGTTGTTTTCATTAATACTTAGGTGTTTATTTTTCTTGTTTATTGATGTCTTTTGCTTTTATTTTCTATTTTCTCTATGAATTATCACCCTTGTTGCTTGGAGCTTGGTTGTAATTATATTGTAGGGTGTGATGGATTCAAATTGGGATTGCATCATGGAGTGGGAGAATCAATTGAGGGAGGAACCAATTGCGTATGAGCAATACTCATGGCAACCACCTCCCCCATGCTACAACGAGCCAAACTCCCTCCAATGTGCATACCAATACCAAAGATATGAACGGTACCCCATACACAACCATCAACCATCAAAACTTCAAGCACCACACCATCCACCTTCATGGAATCCAAATAATTATACACCTTGCCACCAACCATATGAACCATCACCTCTTTATACACTACATCAATACCCTTACCCACATAACTCACCTTCCAACCATACAATCTTTCTCCCAACCATTGAACCTTCTTTCTCACCCAAAGATGAAGTTCTCCAACCCTTGTCCCAAGAACAACAAGACCTTCAAACTTTTCTCCAAGAGTAACAAGAATTTCGGAAGAAGCAAGGGGAGTTCATGGTAACCATAGCCGAAGCAGTGAACTGCTTAGCCCTACTACACTCAAGCAATCAAGACATCCTCCTTGAGAAATGTGGAAAATCAACTAAGGAATGTAGTGAGGAGGAGAATATGGAGTCTAAGGTAGAAGGAGTGGAGCTAAAGCTTGATTCACAAGAGGAGGAAGGTAAAACAATTGAACCCAAAAAGGTGAATGGAGAATTGAGAGAATTTGATCAAGAAGTGGATTCCATCATCCATGATTTTTTGTCCACCTTGGTCAATTTCCTCAATGATCTTGAAGAACCCTTCTCTTTTGAGTTTGAGAGAGATATGGAAGTAGACCTCACACAACCTCCTAAGCTTGGATTGAATGATAGTAGAGAAAACTTAGAGGAGGTTGGTGAGGAAGAGCTAGAAAAGGGTGGTAAGGAAGAGGTGGTCACCAAAGAAGTGAAGGTATTCATGCAAGAGCCCAAAAGATCAATTCCATTCCAAAGGCAATTTGAGTGGATAACAATATCCTCAATGAACTTCATCGGCCCACATCAATTTGCTATCTTGGAGACGAATCACCAACTTAAGGTGCTTCTTAGAGTGTTAAATGGTGAAGAAATGGGTGTTGGTTGCCAAAGAAATTCAAGGTATAAGTGGTAGAAGGTCCAATTAGGAGGATCCCAAGATATAATTGGATGCTTTAAAGGTGATTTGAAAGGTTGTCCATCCAAGAGCAAGAATAAAAATCAACAAGAGGATGACCGGAAAACTAGAGTTTGGGATCCCAGAGGAGTTTTGAAGAGCAAACATGGGTGGCGACTCAAGGATGAGTGGAAGCATAAGCCACCATGACACAAGCTTCATTCAAAAAAGTCCAACTTAAGGACTTTAAACCAAAGTGCTAGGTGGGAGACACCCCACTATGGTAATATCCTTCTAACATTTCTCTTATTTTAGCTTTTGCTTATTGAATTTTGTCTTTTTAGTTAGCTAAGTTTGATTGAATTCTTGGCTTAATTTAATTGCATTTTGGTGTTTATTAGGTAATCTTAGTGGAATAATATGTTTTTGGGGTTTTAATATGTTTTGGAGTTTGAAAAACTATTTTGGATGTCATGTTTGGTGCCTTAGAGGCATTAATATTGTTGCAGAAACAGGACAGTGTGCGTATGCATACACCTGTACCCACGCACACTTTTTCCAGATTTTGACATCTGTGTGTACGCACACTGATAAACCCTATTTTTAAGGTCTATCTTGTGCTTAATTAAGTGGATTTTATCCACTTTTCTCACACTTATTCATAGAATTCGCATGTTTTACATTTTCCTTCCTAATTTTGTGCTATGATTGAAAACATGCTTCTTTGGCCTTAAATTTGCTATGTTTAATCATCTCTTATTGCCATTCGATGCTGTGATATGTTTGTTAAGTATTTTCAGGGTTTATAGGGCAGGAATGGCTTAGAGGATGGAAAGGAAGCATGCAAAAGTGGAAGGAATACAAGAAATTGAAGGAATTGCTAAGCTGTCAAGCCTGACCTCTTCATACTAAATCGATCATAACTTGAGCTACAGAGGTCCGAATGAGCGGTTCCAGTTACATTGGAAAGCTAACATCCGGGGCTTCAAAATGATATGCAATTTGCCATAGTTTCCATGCAGTTAGGCTACGTGTACGCGTGAATGACGCGTATGCGTGACCTTGTGAAAGTTCAGCGACGCGTACGCGTAGGCGACGCGTACGCGTGACAGAGCCACGTGCTGCACATATTAGAAAATGCTGGAGCGATTTCTGGGCTCCTTTTGGCCCAGTTTCAAGCCCGAAAAACATAGAATAGAGGCTGCAGAGTGGGAGAATCAACCATACAACTTTCATTCACATAATTTTAGGTTTAGATGTAGTTTTCTAGAGAGAGACTCTCTCCTCTCTCTAGGTTTTAGGGTTCTTAGTTTTATTCCTTCTCAATTTCTGAATTTTTATCTTATTTTCTACTTAGTTCTCTTCTACTTTTATTTGTTCTAGCATTCTAGTTTATTTATTTCCCTTATTGATCACTTTATGTTCCCAATTTAGTTTATGAATCTCATGTTAGATTTGATTTTCCTTTTTAATACAATTCGAGGTATTTCATGTTTCTTGCTTCTTCCTTTATTTGTTATCATTGATGCTTGCAATTGTTGGTTTTAGATTTTACATTCTCTATTATTTTTCTATGCTTTTATTTTGCGCCCACTAAGTGTTTGATGAAATGCTTGGTTGGATTTTAAATTAGCTTTTTATGTTCTTAGCTAAGATTGAGTAATTAAAGACTATTGGATTGTCAAAGTCTCTTTTTGGTTGGTGATTGAAACTTGCTAGTTGGCTTGAGCTTCACTAACTCTAGTCTTTGATTAGGACTTGTGAACTTAAGTTGATTTTCTCACTTGACTTACCTTCAATTGTTAGAGGTTAACTAAGTGATAGCAAAAGGCAATTACCATCACAAGTGACTATGATAATGGGGATAGGAATTCCAATTATCAATCCTTGCTAAGATTTTTCTTAATTATTATTTTATTTCCTTGTTATTTACATTATTTGTTCCTTATTTCAAAACCCAAAAAGATACAATCTCATAACCAATTATAAGTACACTTCCCTGCAATTCCTTGAGAGACGACCCGAGGTTTAATACTTTGGTTTATTTTTATTGGGTTTGCTTTAGTGACAAAAAAATTAAATTTGATTGAGGTTTAATTGTCGGTTTAGATCTATACTTACAACGCACTTATTTTTGTGAAATTCTTTACCGACGATTTTCCCCCATCACACACTCATCAGCACCCCTTCTGTTGGGAGCATTCGCACATGCTTGTACGCGCGAACCCCAAAGTTTTTTGCCCTTGTGCATACGCATAGAACTTGTGCGTACGCACACATGATCCTTTTTCCCTGTTGAAAAAAAAAACTTTCTGTGTGTGTGCACAGCCCTGTGCGCACGCACACTCTGTAGCACCCTTCCTACTGGGAGCGCTCGCACACCCTTGTGTGTGTGCATCCCCTGTTTTCTCACCTTTTGTGCATACGCACGGACCTGTGTGCGTATGCACAGGCATCGATCTGGGCAGCAATAGAAACAGAACCCAGTTATGCTAGAGCACCTCCCAGCCCCACCCATCCCTTCTTCCGGCGACCCGACCGCCACCGGCGATGCCAATGCCGTGCCGCGTGCCGCCTTTCTTCTTCCTTCCCTTTCCTTCTTCTTTCTTCTTCTTCTTATCTTTTTACTCCTCTTTGTTTTGTTTATTTGCTTGTTTAATTTTTGTTTTCTTTATTTAACTTTGGTAATCTAGCTTGATTTTTACTTAATTGTTTGTTTGTTGAATTGCAAGTGTTTAATTTCTGATTTATGGGTTGTTGATGTTCGAATTTTGTCTTGAAATTGTTGAATATGTGCACTGCATATCATGTGTTCAATAAAATGCCCGAATGAACTTTTAATTTAATGCATGTGTTGTAGCTACCATATGTGTTAGACTATATCCTTGTGTGGCATTTTAATCAAGAATTGTGCACTTTTGAATGATCATTATATTATTGTGGATTGAATTTCAATAATGTACTTGTTTATTGCTTGAATTGCTAGCACCAAATTGATATGGAAATTGACATTTGTCCCTCATTTGGTGATATTTTGAATAAGTGCATATTGAATTTAGTAAATTGAATTGCTTATTCATCTTGGTTTTCAAAATCAATATAATCACATCACAAGGTCCTTGTTTCTTGTTAATGCTCTGCATTTGTTTGAGTTGACTTGACTTGATTCTTATCAAACTTGTCACCTTTTTGTAACAAAGACTTTATCCATGTGATTATTTCATTGTTCTTAAGGATGAATAAGTAGTTTTTTTTTTCATCATTAAATTGGTTATTGTGTGTTGTGCTATTTTATATCAATCTTGTGCTTCTACTTGCACAATTTCAATATCCAATATTTCCTAAATTCAATTCACTCGTGTTGTAATTGCCTAAGCTTGCTTGAGTCTAATTGATGCTTATCTATTGCTTGCAACTTAGGTCGTTTAATTGAGGAACTCATGCTTAATTTTTGATTGTGTGGTTGCCGTTTGAACCGGCCAATGTGGGTGTTCTAACCGTGCACATTTAGAACACATACATTGTCTTTTATCATACCACACCACTATGCAAACTTCCTCAATTAAATGTTTGTTTGTTTTCTTTTGGCTCTAAGTATAGATTGTATTTGCTTCACCCTTTGTCTTTTTTGTGCTACTTGCCCTATGTTTCCTAATTATACTCTATTCATTCTTTTTGAGGATGAATGAACGATTGGACTTTCTGCCGGTAAAAAATTTTTATAAAATTAATAGCGTTGTAAGTATAGTTTCTAAACCAACAGAGAATCCTTTCGTACAAAAGTTTGGTTGTCACAAGTAACAAAACCCAATAAAATTTATAACCGAAGTATTTAAACCTCGGGTCGTCTTCTCAAGGAATTGCAGGGAAGTATGATTTATTATTGGTTATGGAAAAGGTAGAAATTTGGGTTTTTGAAATAGGAAAAAGGAAAATAAATTGGCAGGAAGTTAAATCTTAATTATCATAAAAACCATTGTAAGGTATGAGAATTGGAAATCCCATCCTAGTTATCCTTATCAGGTGTGATGAGAATTGTTTATCGCTCCCACTTAGTTAACCCTTACTAAATAAAGGAAAGTTAAGTTGATTAATCAATTTGATCATCAAGTCCTAGTCAACTCCTGTGGAAAGACTAGCTTTAGAGCGATCCAAATTAATCAGTAATTCCCAAATCTCAATCAACTGTTGAGTTTGACAACTCAAGTATTACCAATTACTTAACCAAAGCAAAGGGGAATAAATCTAAATTAAATTAAAAGGATTAATAACATAAATTCGAAGAAAGCAATCTTAAATCTGAAATACCTCAATATGCATTAAATAGAATATTCAAATCTAACATGAAAAGGTTCATAAGCCAATTTGGCAACATAAGTCAAATACAAATAAAAGCATTAGAATAAATAAAAGTAGAAGAGAAATATAAATTAAAGGAACATTGAACCTGGAATGAAGAGAAGTAGCCTAATCATAATAGAAATCCTAAATCCTAATCCTAATCCTAATCCTAAATCCTAAGAGAGAGGAGAGAGCCTCTCTCTCTCTAAAACTACATCTAAAACCTAAAATTATGTATATGAATGTTGTATGAATTGTTCTTTTTTATGAATGGGTTGATTCTCCCACTTTATAGCCTCTATTCTGTATTTTCTGGGTCAAGAACTGGGCCAAAAACAGCCCAGAAATCGCTGGTTGCGATTTCTAATACGCTGATTTCCGCAGATGCGACGCGTGTGCGTGATGCACGCGTCCACGTCATCTATTCTCAAGGCAACTATAGTAAATTATATATCATTTCGAAGCCCCGGACGTTAGCTTTCCAACGCAACTAAAATTGCGTCATTTGGACCTCTGTAGCTCAAGTTATGACCGTTTGAGTGCAAAGAGGTCAGGCTGGACATCTTAGCAATTTCTTCAATTTCTTGTATTCCTTCCACTTTTGCATGCTTCCTTTCCATCCTCTCAGCCATTCCTGCCCTGTAATCTCTGAAAACACTTAACACACATATTAAGGCATCTAATGGTAATAAGAGAGGATTTAATATTAGCAAATATAAGGCCAAAGAAGCATGTTTTCAATCATAGCACAAGATTAGGAAGGAAAATGTAAAACCATGCAATTAGTATGAATAAGTGTGCAAAGACTTGATAAAAACCACTCAATTGAGCACAAGATAAACCATAAAATAGTGGTTTATCAACCTCCCCACACTTAAATATTAGCATGTCCTCATGCTAAGTTCAAGAGAAGTTATAAGAGAGTGAAGAGGAATGGTAGAATGTATGAAATGCAACCTATGTATATGAATGCAACTACATGCTAAGATGTTTCTACCTACTTGGTCAAAGTAAATAAATCTTCCAAGAACAGACATGAACTGGATTTCACTAATTCAAATCACAAAATAAAGTACAAGTAAGCTTGCAGAAGAAAATAGCTCATGAAAGCCGGGAACAAAGAATCGAGAGCATCGAACCCTCACTGGAAGTATATGCACTCTAATCGCTCAGGTGTTTAAGGTTCGATCTCTCAATTCTCTACTAACCTTGCTTTCTAAGACTTGCTCTTCATCTAACAATCAACAAAAATTTGATGCACAGATACACATATCAAGAGGTCTTTTAAGGGTTGTAATGGGGTTAGGGTCAAGGTAGGATTGTATTTGGCCAAGTGGACTAAAATTTGAATCCTTAATTAACTTAAACTTTCCACCTAACTTTAGACAATCCATGTAATCATAATACAACATCTAACTATCCATTAACCATGTTTTTCACATATTCATGCATTCTAATTTCAAGTACAGTACATATGCATTGCTTTCACCACTTACTTTGGGGCATTTTGTCCCCTTTTATTTATTTGCTCTTTTTCTTTTTTTTTCTTCTCTTTTTTTTATTTTTTTATTTATTTTATTTTATTATTATTATTTTTTATATTATATATATATATATATTTTTTTTTTCTTTTGTTTTTCTCAATGCATATGATTAAATTATTGAATGCATGAACATGTCCTAAACATTTCTTTCACATTTTCAGAAAATTTTAATATACTCAATTCTCAAACCAAATGTTTCCGAAACCAACTTCTCCACACTTAATTCATAAGCACTCTCACTAGTCTAAGCTAACCAAGGATTCAAATTAAGGACATTATTGTTTTCCGCTTAGAGTTAATGATGTGCTAAAGTAAAGAACAAAGGGGTATAATAGGCTCAACATTGGTTTGCAAAGGATAATGAAAGGGTAAGGCCATATGGGTATGTAAGCTCAGTGAAACAAAGGCCTCAATCATATAAGTGCATGCATACATGAAACCATGGAAATATAGAATCAAGAAAGACAAAGATCACAATTTTAGAGAGAAAAACACACACAAAAAATAAAATATTGGTTGATAAGATGCAACCAATCAAGTAGGCTCAAAATCTCACTGGTTTTGTGTGTTCAAGCTCTAAAACCATGTTCCAAATTAAAATTTCTTCAAACAAATTTTTCAAAAAGTTTAATTCAAATTAGTGAAATGCTATAAAAAATTTCTTGAAAAAGAAAATATTACTTCAACCAAGTGGTAAAATATGCACAAAATCAAACAAGCATGCAAATGCAACAACTAAATTAACATAGAAAATTAAATATTAGTGTTAAGAAGGAAATAACTAACCCATGGAAGTCGGTACCGACCTCCCCATACTTAAAAATTGCACCGTCCTCGGTGCATGCTGAGATGTGCAAGTGGACGGGTTGCTACAACTGACGCCTTTCTCTAGAGATTGTGCATATTGACTTGTCTGTCACCCTATGTAAACCTTTTTTGTTTCCCTTCCTCGGTGGCCAGCCAGTGGTGCAAAATTTGCAACAAAGGGGAGGAGTGTGGGTAATGCAAGATAGTGTAAGTGCATGTCAATGCAAAGGAATACCAGTATTATAAAAATTAGTATTGACTTATGAATAAAATACCCAATCAGAATAAAATAAGTCATGAAGCACCAGGATAATTCAAGAGAAGGTGCAACGGTTAAATAAGAAAATTTAACACCAATAGAAAAAATAATAGATTTAGAAAAGAAAATAAAAATATGCACAAAATTAAAATACAATGAATGAAAGTATGCAAATAGATTAAGTAAAATAGAATGAAAGTGAAGAAGGATGAGAAGTTAAAGAGATGAAGAAGAAGAAAGTAAGAAAGAAGAAAGAAGAAAGTAGAAAAAAGAAAGAAGGAAGAAAAGATAGAAGAAATTAGGATTAGAAAAGAAAAGATAAGATATTTGGCGCTGATCTGGATAAGCTGTGCGGCGCAGGCGAAGCGGACGCGCAGGTCACGCGTTTGCGTGTTTTATGATATTTTCAAGTGACGTGTACGCGTGGGTGACGCGTACGCGTGACCTGATTTGTGCTATTGGCATGAGTGTAGCCTCACGCACGCGCAACTCTCTGTTTTAAATGCATTTTGCCAAAAATCTGGGTGACGCGTTCGCGTGGTTAACGCGATCGCGTGAATGGCCATATTTTGAAAATGACGCGGACGCGTGGGGCACGCGTTCGCGTGATAGGGCTTGTGCTTCTAGCACCATTCTAGCTCAGCTCCATCATAACTTTCTGCCATACACCCTTTTACATCGATTTTGCAGGGTCATGCGTGCGCATGGGTGACACGGACGCCTGGGGAGGCTATTTCGCAAACGACGCGAACGCGTCAGCGACGCGGTCGCGTGGTCATATTTGTGCCTAAGGCACGCCTCCAGCCACGCTTTTGCGTGACTCTCTGTTCAATTTTCTTTTCTTCAGAACGCACCTATGACGCGGATGCGTCAGCGACGCTTACGCGTCGCGTGCGTTTTTTTTTAATGCAGAATGCAAAAATGCAGAATGCAGATGCTGGTGCAGATATGATGTATGAACACTAAGAAAAATAAAATAAAATAGAACTAAGAATAAAAAAAACAAAATAAAACTAAGACTGAAAAAGAACGATCATACCATGGTGGTTTGTCTCCCACCTAGCACTTTTAGTTAAAGTCCTTAAGTTGGACATTTGGTGAGCTCCTTGTCATGGTGGCTTGTGCTTGAACTCGTCTTGAAACTTCCACCAATGCTTGGACTTCCAATAAGCTCTGTCAATACCAAGTAAATTTCTCAAGCTTTGATGGAGTTCTTCACAAGCTTTGAGCTCCCAAAATTGATCCTCATATATTTCTGGATCCCAAATCTTGATTCTACACCCGTCTTCAAGTTGATCATTGACACAAGGATTTATACCAGTTTAGAATTCTACAAAATAATTTCGTTGTTAGTATAGTCTAAACCAATAGTCAATCCTCAAATCAAATTAAATTTGAGTTGTCACAAGTAACAAACCCCAAATAAGAATTAACCGAAGTATTTAGACTCCGGGTCGTCTCACAAGGAATTGCAATGAAGTGTATGATTATTGGCTATGAAGGATGCATGGGAGGTTTTTGGTTGATAAGAGGGGCAACAAAATAAGTGACAAGAAAAGTAAATCAAACAAGTAAATAAAGAAAGCAAGTAATAAAGAGAGACATTCATGGCAAGTTTTGAGATCATAGGCTTTCTATCCTAGTCATGCAATGATTAATTCATCTTATTTAGTCAACTCCAACAAATAGGGAGAAAGTCAAACAAGACTAATCAATCATACCACAATAATAAACAAGAATTTATCTTATTACGTCATCTCCAACATTGGAAGAAGGTATCATATTATTTTCCATGAGAGAAAGTCTAATAAGACTAGCTAATCTCAATCCAAAAGTCCTAATCAACTTACTAATTAAATTAGCAAAAGATTAGCGTCAATGGAAACAATATTAGCTAACAACTCTAGATCACCAACATGAGTTGGGTTTTCATGACTTAAGATTGCCTAATTACTCTCTCCAAGCCAAGAATGCTCAAAATCTACTCTAACATCCAATCAAGCATTTTGTCAAACACTTGGTGGGTACAAAAGGAAAGCATAATAAATGACAAGAATTAGTAAAATCTACCAACTACAAATTGCAAGGAAACAAGATCACAACTCAAATCAACAATAAAAGAACATGGAAACTTAAAATTGCATTAAAGAAAATTAAGATTCAACAATGGTTCATAAACATAAAAATGGCAAAATAAGAGAAATGACAAGTAAAACTAGAAGAGTAGAGATGTAATACAAGAAATTAAGAAGAAAAACTAAATCAAGACAAGAATTATAACTTGGATCCAAGAAGAATTAACTAAAACTACCCTAAAATCTAGAGAGAGGAGAGAACCTCTCTCTCTAGAATTCTAACCCTAAAACATGATGAAAACTAAACTATGACTACTTTATTTTTTCCCCCTCTCAATCCTTGGGTTCAATAGCATCAGAAATGGGTTGGATTGGGCCCAAAATGAGCTGCAAAATCGCTGGAGGCGATTTCATTAAAGTGGACCCATGAGCAGCATCGGCGCGCACGCGTACATGGCGCGTGCGCGCCCCTGAGCGCAAAGCAACATATGACAAATTTTATATCATTTCGAAGCCCCGGATGCTAGCTTTCCAATGCAACTAAAACCGCCTCATTTGGATCTCTGTAGCTCAAGTTATGGTCGTTTGAGTGTGAAGAGGTCGGGCTTGACAGCTTTACGGTTCCTTCATTTCTTCATGAGTTTTCTCACTTTGCATGCTTTTCTCCTCACTTCTTCCATCCAATACTTGTCTTATGAATATGAAATCACTCAACAAACATATCAAGGCATCGAATGGAATCAAAGTGAATTAAAATTACCAAATTTAGGGCCTAAAAAGCATGTTTTCACATTTAAGCACAAATCAAGGGAGAATTGCAAAACCATGCTATTTCATTGAATAAATGTGAGAAAAGTTGATAAAATCTCCCAAATTAAGCACAAGATAAACCTCAAAATCGGGGTTTCTCAAATCTCCCCACACTTAAACCAAGCATGTCCTCGTGCTAAGAATAAAGAAGGACAAGAAAAGGGTATGAACATTTATTCAATGCAAATAAACTAGCATGCAATTTCTAACTAGCATGCAACCTATCATGCAATGCAACAACTAACTAACAAGGATAAAAATTAAGAATTTGGTGTTGAAAAAGGAAGTTGTTACCCATAGAGGTCGGTCGGACGACCTCCCCACACTTAGAAATTTGCACCGTTCTCGGTGCATGCAAAGAAGAGCAAGGTGGACGGGTTGCTACAATTGATGAGTTCCTCCAAAAGGTTGTGCGGAAGGACTTGTTTGTTGCCCCATTTAGAAGATTTTCCTTTTCTTTCCTTCTTGGTGGCCAATCTCAAAGAAGAGAAAAAGAGAGAAAATTAAGCCTACAACAAAGATATGAAAGCAATAGAACATAGGCGGGGCTAATGCCAATTAAGAGTAGGGTTCTCACTACATGTTAGCTACGCATGTGAGTGAGGCAGCAATATAGGAAAAGGGTATATCAATTAATACTTGATGCAAGAGTAAAGTCAAGGCATGAAGAGCACTCAAAAGCATCAAGTTCGACTAGAAATAGTGGGTCATGAAAGACATGTAAGCTCATATCAATGCACAAAAAATATAAGGATCATCAAAGGTTAAGCATTGAATTAAATATTTCATTATCCATCAATATCAAACAAGTCTAGAAGCATCAAGATTAACCAAGAAATTCTCAACAATTGAGTAAGAGAATTCAACACCATTATTAAAATAAGAAACTTAGAAAAGAAGATAAGAACAAGCTATAAAAACAAAATTAAAATGCAATAAATGAAAATAAGCAAATGTAATAAAAGAAAATGGAAGAAATTTTTTTTACCGGCACGGACGCGTCATGCACGCTTTCGCGCCGATGCACAGTTTAGCTAAACGACGCGTACGCGCCAGGTGCGCACACGCGTGGGTTGCAGGCACAGGATAGGCACAAACTGGGCATAACTCTCTGGGACATGTACCAGGAGGGTAGGTGACGCTATCGGCGCGCACGCATTACGCAATTAGCTTCAAGGGCGCGTACGCGCCAGGTGCGCGCACGCACGGGTGATTTTGTGCCTCAGGCATGGTGCTGGCGCAGTGTAGGCGCAACTCTCGGGTCAATGTATGGAGGGGTGAGATTTTTGCATCCACGCGTCCGCGTACATGGCGCGTCCGCATGGATGGTCGAAATGCTTGAGGCGCGCGTACGCACCAGGTGCGCGCACGCGCGGGTTGGTGCTCTGTTTTTCAAAATTTTTCCAAGTTCTTGCACCAAACCAAGCATTCCAAACCTCCAAACAGCTACCCAAACACCTTAAAACCTTATTTAACATATTATTCTACTAAATAAACTCAACAAACAAAACAAAACATGAAATTAAACTAATTACCAATATGTACAAAAAAGGAAAAATGAAAAGATTTTACCATGGTGGGGTGTCTCCCACCTAGCACTTTTGTTTATTGTCCTTAAGTTGGACTTATGGGGAGCTCCTCTTAAGGTGGCTTGTGCTTGAAGCTATCCTTGAACATCCACCAATGCTTGAATCTCCAATGAGCTCCATTCTTCAATTTTAATATCTTCAAGCTTTGATGGAGTTCTTCACAAACCATGAGCTCCCAAATTTGATTCTCCTTGTGCGATCCGGGATCCCACACTTTGTTTTGACACCCATCTTCAAATTGATCATCATGATTCCAATTGGGTGGCATGACCTTAGAATTCTCAATTAGGCACCCAAACATTCTCCTAGACCCATGCAATTTGGTTCTACACCAACCATTACTTTTCAACTTTGAGCATGCAACCATCATGAACTTAGAGTGACGTGTCCAACCACTACACAACTCTCTCCTACTCTTGACTCCACAAAGAGCTCTAAGTTGACCCTCATTTTTAATCAAACCATATTCAAGTGAGAAAGTGAAGCTTAGGGATAGAAATTTTACCCACTTGAATGTTGTGTTGGATGATGGTGACTTAGTGTTCATACCCTGGGTCGAGCTATCCGACCCGGGATGACTGGCGACAAAGCGACCGACCTCTTCAGGTCAGACTATCCGACCTCTTCTTCTAAAGAGCTCGGCCAATCGATAGGAAAGCCCAATAAAGGGCCCAAATAGAGGAACACGACCCAAATCCCCAGGCAGTATGAGCCTACAGAGATAAGGACGGTTCCCTTGAAGATAAGCTGACCTCACCCAAAGATAAGATAAGATAAGATAACTAACTTATCTTATCTAAAAAGGTCACTCCACACCATTATAAATACACTGGAGCACCCAGGTATAACTCATACTCTGATTCTACTAAAAACCTATTTAATACCCATGCTAACTTAAGCATCGGAGTCTCTTGTAGGTACCCCCGACCCTCCGGTAACCAAGGATCAGAGGTGTAGTCAGTCCAACAAGTCGGACACTACAGCTCCGGCCGCAACCAGCCAGCCAGACACGTCATCTCCGACCAGTACAGAAGATCTCATCCGAGATCGACCTACAGTTTCAGGTAACCCTCGGAACATTAGCGCCGTTGCCGGGAACCTGGAAGTCATCCCATCACCATGGCGGACGACCATGACAACGACCATAACTCAGATCTAGAGGACAGAACGCCGCACAAAAATACGGATGCCACACCAAAGGATACTCCAGAATCTAACGGAGACAAAAACTCATCACATCCGGGAGTAATAGAAGCACTTCAAGATTGCCTAAAGCAACTCAAAAAAGAAAGCCAGTACCAGCAAGAAGTTGGCAAGGATCTACAAAGAGAGGTAAGGCGACGTTGAGAATTAGAAGATAAACTCCTACAACTTGAAGCCGATCTCAAAGCAAAGGCTACCCGGACCACCCCTGAGGACAACTCTCGCAAGGATCAAGATCTATTCACTAGGGAAATCATGAAGACTAAAATCCATAAAGACTTCAAACTTTCGGATATGACTTTGTACGATGGCACCACAGATCCCAACCATCATCTCAGCAACTTCAAAAGCAGAATGTACCTCACCGACACTCCAGATGCCGTTCGCTGCAAAGCTTTTCCAACGACTCTCACAAAGACAACAATTAGATGGTTTGACAACCTACCTCCGAAGTCCGTCTCAAACTTCAACGACCTGGCCAAAAAGTTCCTGGCCAGATTCTCCAACCAAAAAGACAAGGCTAAGCACGCTCCAGTTTACTGGGTATCAAGCAAGGAGATCGGAAAAGTCTTCGCAACTACATAGAAAGATTCAACAAAACATGCCTAGACATACAAAGCTTGCCAACAGAGGCTGCCGTCATGGGCCTCATCAACGGCCTACGAGAGGGACCTTTCAGCCAATCTATATCAAAGAAATACCCCACATCTCTAGACGAGGTGCAAGAGCGGACAGAGAAGTACATCAACATGGAAGAAAATTCCCGACTTGGAGAAGCCTCAAAATCCGGTTTCACCTACCGAGATAAAGAATCCAAGAAGAAGGAAGATCGAACGGGCAAAAAAATAAAAAAGTATCATAATTACACCCCTCTTCGGGTGTCCCTTGTGGATATTTACAAAGAAGTCTGTAACACAGAAAAGATACCCCCAGCTCAACCACTTAAAGGCAAAAGAGGAGGAGGAAATCGGAACGAATACTGTGAATATCATCGGGTCCGAGGGCATTCCACCAACGAATGCTTCGACTTAAAAAACATCATAGAAAAATTAGTAAGAGAAGGAAAACTAAATCGGTATCTGGCCACCCGAGATGATGAGCAAAGAAAAAGACGAAAAGATGAAGATGTCGGACGAGCTGAGCGATTGATGACAAGTCATCCTAGCCTATTTTAGCTAGTCTTTTTCTTTAGTTTTCATTAGAATTATGCACTTTCTTGAGCTACAAGCAAGCTAATTGAGTAGATTTTCATGTTTCCCTTGATTGAACCAACCATGTATGAATTCATGCTATTTCATGAGGTTTTATGCTAAAATTGTCACATATTATGAAAGAATGAATATCTCATGATTTTAAGCATAGCTTTGATGTGTTTGGTTGATTAATGATAGGTGAAGAAAGCTTGGAGAAAGGTTGAAGCAAAGAGGAATGGCTAGAAGTGAAGAATGGAATAAGTGAAATTGAACCTGGAGGCATGAAGTTAGCCCCAACGTTAGCCCCCTAACTTGGAGGCTAACGTTGGGCATGAAGATTGCTCCCTGGGCTCCCCACGTTTGAGCCAACGTTAGCCCCCTAACTTGGAGGCTAACGTTGGCACATGAATTCCTCCCTGGCCATCTAACGTTGGCACATGAAGACATAAGGGAGAGGGGCCAACGTTTGCGCCAACGTTAGCCCCCTAACTTGGAGGCTAACGTTGGCGCCACACACCACAAGGCATACAAGGGGTATACTTCCAACAAGAATAACTTGAGCTACAGAGCTCCAAATGAGGTGATTCAAGAAGCATTGGAAAGTAGGAATCAAGAGCTTTCCAAGAATATATGGCACTGCATGGTGGACACTAAAATTGAGGGAGAAAACTGCCCCGCAATGTGCATAAACGAACATGGTGGCAACCTGCAGTGAGGCCAACTGACCTCTGCACCTTCAAAGGAGTATAACTCGAGCTGTAGAGCTCCAAATAATATGCTCCCAACGGCATTGGAAAGTAGACATCCAGGGCTTTCCAACAATGTATAATAGTATGGGGTGGACAATACATTTGAGCCTCCAGAACTGGCGTTTTCGCCAACGTTTGAGGGCTAACGTTACCTCAAACGCTGCACACTTGATGCGCATAAACTTGTTATGCTACGATTTAGGAAATTGCACGATCGGCAAAATTCCTTCCGGCAAGTGCACCGGTTATCGTCAAGTAAAAACTCACAATAGAGTGAGGTCGAATCCCACAAGGATTGGTTGAGTGAGCAATTCGGATTAGAAGTGTGTTCTAGTTGAGCGGAATCAAGATTTAGATGAGAATTGCGGAATGTAAAATTGGCGGGAAACGTAAATGACAAGAAATTTAAATGGCGGAATCTTAAATTGCATGAATTAAAGAGCAGAAGCTAAATTGCTGAAATTAAAAGGGAATGGGGGTGATTGCATGAATTGAGTTGCAGAATGTAAAGAGAAAGTGGAAATCAGAAATGGGGAATTCATTGGGTTATAGGAGATATTGAGATCTCCGAATCAAAACATGTTTATCTCTTCCTCAACCAATGCGTTCATTAAATTTTGCTTGGCAATCTTATATGATTGGATCCCAATCCCTTGGCTCACCAATTCTCTCTAAAAACAAACAAATTCCCAATCCCTTGGTTTAAATGTTCATAAGAAGAGATGATGCTCGATCACTGATTATACCACACAGTTTCATGAACCACAATTTGGTAGGATTACATGTCACAATATCCATCCAAACCCCAATCCAATTCACTGTGAGAAAGCTTCTCTAGCATGAATCCTCCATTCCTTTCCCAAGGTTCCGAAGGATTCCAATTATGGGTAGTTTCTTTCCCAAGACAACTACCCAATGGAATTAGATCGAGAAGCTTTCTAACAAAATTCAAGAGAAAAGATTGAAGAAGAAGATAAACTATTATTGATTCATTGAATTACAATAGAGCTCCCTAACCCAATGAAAGGGGGTTTAGTGAGTCATAGCTCTGAATTCAATTACAAAGAAATGAAAACTAGCTAAAATGAAAAGGTAAAAGTCCCTCCTAACTTAAATTCTATCCTATTTATACACTTTCTATATTGAGCTTCTGTTGTGTTTCTTGGGCTTTGAGGCCTCTCCCTGCTTTCCTTTTGCCTTGGGTTTATGATCCATAATCTTGATGAGGCTGTTGATCCAAATTCTGTAACATTCATTGAGCTAACTTAGTGATAATCAAATAATGACACATGACTCAATAAATTGAAATTTCAGACTCATCAATCCTTCAGGCCCAATCCCATAAACCATGATATTCAATTGGGTTTCATACCAGAGTAAGTTTAAGTTAATGTTTGTGCTCAAATACTAACTTAAACCGCAATATTGTTGGCCCAGAAACCTTTTCCAAGAGTGGCGTTTAAGTTGCAGTTTAAGCTTAAACTGTAGCTTAAACGCCAGACACTTCCAGTGATGCCTTTTGTGGAAGCACGTTTAAGCTTCAATTTAAGGTTAAACTGAAGCTTAAACGTGGAAATGGAAGAAGGCAGCCCTGGAGGGTAACTTAGTCGAACACATTTAAGCTTCAGTTTAAGGTTAAACTGAAGCTTAAACGTGGAGATAGAAAGGGCAGCCCTGGAGGTCGAACACGTTTAAGCTCCAGTTTAAGGTTAAACTGGAGCTTAAACGTGGAAATGGAAGAAGGCATCCTGGAGGTCGAACACGTTTAAGCTCCAGTTTAAGGTTAAACTGGAGCTTAAATGTGGAAGCTGAGAAAGGTAGCCCTGGAGGTGTCGAACACGTTTAAGCTCCAGTTTAAGGTTAAACTGGAGCTTAAACGTGGAAATGGAGAAAGCAACCCTAGAGGAGAAACTTGGTCGAACACGTTTAAGCTCCAGTTTAAGGTCAAACTGGAGCTTAAACGTGGAAATGGCTCCCTGGTGCTTTTCCCCTTTCTGGCGTTTAACCTCCAGTTTAAGGTTAAACTGGAGGTTAAACGTGGAACTGCCCCCCTTGGTGCCCTTCTCACTTCTGGCGTTTAACCTCCAGTTTAAGGTTAAACTGGAGGTTAAACGTGGAAATGCTTCTTTGGTGAGACTCTCATTCTGGCGTTTAACCTCCAGTTTAAGGTTAAACTGGAGGTTAAACTTCAGTTTCAGCATTTCTTAGCCTTCATGATTTTGGCGTTTAGGCTCCAGTTTAGGCTTAAACTGGAACTTAAACTCCACATGTGATATTCAAGCTTCCTTTATTGACTTTGTTGCTTCCTTGCCTAGCCTCTTCTTCCCTGAAATCATCCAAACAATTGCATCAAAGTCTTGCAAAATTTCATGAGAAATCTTCCATTCATAGCATTCAAGTAATATAACTAAAAACTCATGGAATTTGCATCAAAATCATACTGTTTGGATGGTTCATTGCTTTGTTCTTCTTTTAACCATTCTTGGTTACTTTAAGCTCAAGAAAATTCATAAAACATCTAAAACTAACAGAAAAATGCTAGTGAAACTAGCCTAAGATGCCTTGGCATCACAACACCAAACTTAATACTTGCTTGTCCCTAAGCAAGTCCTGAGTTATTTGAGAAGAAAGTATGAAACAGAAAGCAATTACATTGGCTATATTAGCAAGCATTTGAAGTTCATCAGAAGGGTTTTATGCAGAAAGTTGCAGCATCACTTTTTCATTCTTATTAGGTAAGATTATCACTTTTTCATCGCATTCATCAAACACTGCTATGGCCTCTTGTTATTCTTATGTCCTTGGCACTTTTCTCTTCTTTGTTTTTCTTTTCTTTTTCTTAGAGCTCCTTTGCTCCTTGCTTGCTTGGTGTCATGTGTTGCACAAGCCTTTGGCATTTTCTTTTTCTTATCAGTGCACTACACATATCCACTTCAGGCATTTTAGTTCACATTTCTTCTTGAGACATTGGTGCCCAGTACCTCTTTGTGTGACTAAATGTTTTGTATTTAGGTTGCTCTTGATAATGGACTTTTGGTTGATAATCCCGGGTTAGTTAACCCAAGTTACCAAGTGTTGAAACACTCCTCAGAACCTATTCATCCAAGCATATCCTTAATACATAAACACCACAGGCATTTGTCTCAGAAGTTCAAACCATTGGTGCCTAGCTTATTTTCTCAATTTTCTTGCTTTTTGGTTACCCTTTTTCAGTGGCTTTTTCTTCTTCTTTTTCTTTCTTTTTCATGGCCAAAGACATTTATTCATCAAGATCCATAGACAGTTTTTAATTTCTACACAAAAAATGATAATTCTACACTCTAATTCCAGTGATCTGACTAAACAATCAAGCATGCATACCACCACTTAATTCTACTTGATTTGTCACTAATTGAGCCAAGTTACTTTTGTTCAAACTTTTCTTTTATTTTTTTGGAAACAGAACAAGCATGGCAAGCATTTGTTTAAGAAGGTGGAGTTATATCCAAACATCTAGGCATTCACTTTATTCAAAGCAATAAACAGACAAATATACTAAAAACTTCACATTCCAGAAAGATTCAACATTTACAGTTTAAACCAGAACAAGCATGCTTTTGTTTGCCCTTTTTAAAGAATTATCAAGGAACAATACCACCTTGTGAAATTCCTTGTTTTCTCTTTGTTGCCAGGAAACAATTTGATTTCTCCTTCTTCTCCTAAATGTTGCTTCTTGCTTTAAGATCCTTGTTTCCTTTCCTGCAAAGAGTGATGAAGTTGCTTGCTTCTCAAGCACTTGAGTGGTTAGCTCAACTATTTGTGGGTAAGTATCTGAGTCTTAAGTTAGTGTGTGAACACCAAACTTAGTCTCCCACTTACTTCTCTGTGCTTTGAATCCTTGAGTTCTCTTTGGAATGAAGTTGCTGCTAAGGGTTTTAAGCATTCTGTGACTGCTTAGAATGGTTGTTCCTTTCATATAATTCAAAGGTTGTTGTGTTCAGTTGATCTTTATGGTGGAACACCAAACTTAGAGTCACACATTCCCTTTTGAATTATTGATCCTCGAATTCATTGTTTGGTGTGAAACACCAAACTTAATTCTTTGCAATGCACAGAGACTACTTCACCCTTTTTATTGAAACAAATAAAAGAACAGCAAAAAGGGTATTACCTCAGGTTGGGTTGCCTCCCAACAAGCGCTTCTTTAACATCATTAGCTTGACGGTCAGCTTCCTCAGTTGAGGTGATATTTAACTTTGTCCTTCTCCTCCACATCTCCCAAGTAATGTTTGAGTCTTTGACCGTTCACAATGAAGGTTCGTTGTGACTTTTCTTCCATGATTTCTACTTGTCCATATTTGGAGACCTTGGTGACAAGGAATGGTCCAGACCACCTTGATTTTAGCTTCCCTGGAAATAGCTTCAGCCTAGAATTGTAGAGCAATACTTTTTGTCCTTCTTCAAATTTCCTTGGGGCTATGTTGCTGTCATGCTTCTTCTTTGCTCTTTCTTTGTAAATTTTGGAATTCTCATAAGCTTCCGCTCTGAATTCTTCCAACTCTTGAATTTGCAACATCCTTCTTTCTCCAGCAGCTTTGTTGTCCAAGTTCAAAAGTTTCAAGGCCCAGTATGCCTTGTGCTCCAACTCCAGTGGCAAATGGCAAGCTTTTCCATATACTAGTTGGTAAGGAGACATTCCAATTGGTGTTTTGAAAGCTGTCCTATATGCCCAAAGAGCATCATCTAGCTTAATCGACCAGTCCTTCCTTGAAGTTCCCACAGTCTTTTCCAGGATCCTTTTGAGTTCTCTGTTAGATATTTCGGCTTGCCCACTTGTCTGTGGATGGTATGGTGTGGCTACCTTGTGCTTGACTCCATATTTTAGAAGCAATGCCTCTAATGGTTTGTTGCAGAAGTGGCTTCCTCTATCACTGATGATTGCTCTTGGAACCCCAAAACGGCAAAAAATGTGTTTTCTGAGGAAGTTCATGACTACCTTATTATCATTGGTTGGAGTTGCTATTGCTTCAACCCATTTGGAGACATAGTCTACTGCCACAAGAATGTAATTATTTGAGTATGAGGAGGGAAAGGGTCCCATGAAATCTATCCCCCATACATCAAACAATTCAAGTTCCAGAATGAATTGTTGTGGCATTTCATTTCTTCTTGGCAGGTTCCCCGCTTTCTGGCATTCATGGCAGTGCTTTACTAATTCTTTTGCATCTTTGAAGATAGTGGGCCAATAAAAACCACACTGCAACACCTTAGCTGCTGTTCTTTCTCCTGCAAAATGTCCTCCATAAGTGGAGCCATGGCAGTCCCATAAGACTTCCCTTCCTTCTTCCTCGGATATGCATCTTCTGAGTATGCCATCGGAACATTTTTTGAACAAGTATGGTTCGTCCCAGATGAAGTATTTGGCATCATTTACCAATTTCTTCCTTTGATGTTTGTTGAATTCCAACGGTAAACTCCCAGTGGCCTTGAAGTTTGCTATGTCTGCAAACCAGGGTGCTTTGTGAATTACCATGAGTTGTTCATCAGGAAAGCACTCATTTATATGTGTGCTTTGTGCGCTTCCTTCTTCACATGGTATTCTTGATAAATGGTCTGCCACCTTGTTCTCTACACCCTTCTTGTCTTTGATTTCAATGTCAAATTCCTGCAACAAAAGAACCCATCTAATAAGTCTTGGTTTGGATTCTTGTTTAGCAAGTAAGTATTTTAAAGCTGAATGATCAGTGAAGACAATGACTTTAGATCCAATGAGATAGGATCTAAATTTGTCAAATGCAAAGACTATTGCCAAGAGTTCTTTTTCAGTGGTTGTGTAATTCCTTTGGTTATCATTCAAGACTTTACTGGCATAATAAATCACATGTACCAAATTGTCTTTCCTTTGTCCTAACACTGCCCCAATAGCAAGGTCTGATGCATCACACATCAGTTCAAAAGGTAAGTTCCAATCAGGTGGGGCAATGATAGGTGCAGAGGAAAGTTTTTGCTTCAAAAGTTCATAGGCTAGCATGCAATTTTTATCAAATACAAAGGGTGTATCAGAGACAAGCAAGTTACTCAAGGGTTTGGCTATTTTAGAAAAGTCTCTAATAAACCTTCTGTAAAAACCAGCGTGTCCCAAAAAACTCCTAACTGCCTTGACATTACTTGGTGGAGGTAATTTTTCAATGAGTTCCACCTTAGCTCTGTCCACCTCAATGCCTCTATTAGAGATTTTGTGGCCAAGGACTATTCCTTCTGTGACCATGAAATGACACTTTTCCCAGTTTAATACTAGGTTAGTCTCTTGGCACCTCTTAAGCACCAAGGCAAGGTGGTGTAGGCAGCTAGGAAAAGAATCTCCAAACACAGAAAAATCGTCCATGAAGACCTCAATAAATTTTTCAATCATGTCCGAAAAGATGGACAGCATGCATCTTTGGAAAGTGGCAGGTGCATTGCACAATCCAAAGGGCATGCGTCTATAAGCAAAAACTCCATATGGACAAACAAATGATGTTTCTCTTGATCTCTAGGATCAACTACTATTTGGTTGTAGCCTGAATATCCATCCAAAAAGCAATAGTAAGCATGTCCGGCAAGCCTTTCAAGCATCTGATCCATGAATGGGAGTGGGAAATGATCCTTTCTGGTGGCTTCATTGAGCTTCCTGTAGTCTATGCACATCCTCCACCCAGTGACGGTTCTTGTGGGTATGAGTTCGTTCTTCTCATTTGGCACCACAGTTATGCCACCTTTCTTGGGAACTACATGGATGGGACTAACCCATGGGCTATCAGAAATGGGGTAGATTACCCCTGCCTGCCATAACTTCATGACTTCCTTTTGTACCACTTCTTTCATGACGGGATTCAATCTTCTCTGAGCTTGAATGGAGGGTCTAGCATCCTCTTCTAACAAGATTTTATGCATGCATATGGATGAACTTATCCCCTTCAAATCGGCTAGGGTCCATCCAATGGCATCTTGATGAGTTTGTAGCACCTTGATCAATTCTTCTTCCTGTTCTTGGCTCAGGGCAGAGCTAATGATAACAGGGTGACTCTCATCACTACCCAAGTATGCATACTTGAGATTAGGGGGCAATGCTTTGAGCTCAGGTTTTGGTGCTTCCTTCTCTTCTTTCACTCTCTCTGGCATGCTTGGCATGGTTGTTTCAGCAGCCTTGATGTCACTAACTTCAATATCCTTGGTGAACTCCTCCTCTGCCACTTCCTTTATTGTTTCCTCAAAAGTTTCTTGTACTGCAATGTCCACTACATCAACCCTCATGCATTCCCTTAGTGATTCTGATGGATAGCTCATTGCCTTGAATACGTTAAACACCAATTTCTCATCATGTAGTCTAAGAGTGAGTTCACCCTTTTGTACATCTATGATGGCTCCAGCAGTAGCTAGGAAGGGTCTTCCCAGAATTATTGAAGCTTTGGCTTCTTCCTCCATATCTAACACCACAAAATCAGCAGGAAATATAAAATCTCCCACTTTCACCAACAAATCCTCAACTATCCCATGAGGGAATTTAAAAGTTCGATCTGCCAATTGGAGGGCCATTCTTGTTGGTTTGGCTTCCTCAATCTTCATTCTTCTCATCATTGTTAGAGACATCAAATTGATGCTAGCCCCCAAGTCACACAAGGCCTTCTCCACCATGACTTCTCCTATGATGCAGGGGATTTGGAAACTGCCTGGGTCCTTCAATTTCTGAGGCAATTTGTGCTGAATGATGGCACTGCATTCTTCAGTTAACAACACAGTTTCCTCATTTCTCCAGCTTCTCTTCTTGGTCATTAATTCTTTTAAGAATTTTGCATAGAGTGGCATTTGCTCTATTGCCTCAGCAAATGGAATGTTGATTTGGAGCTTCTTGAAAATCTCCAAGAACCTGGAGAATTGACCATCCTTTTCACTTTTCATCAAACGTTGAGGATATGGTGCTTTAGGTGTATAAGGCTTCAGGACCTCTTTTTCTTTTTCTTTTGTTGCGGACGGTGTAAAAGATTGTCCTTGTTCCTTGTCTCTCACATGTTCCCTTGCTTCATCCTCTGTGGTTTCCTTTGAGATCTCCTTTAGATTCTTTCCACTTCTGAGGGTTATGGCCTTACATTCTTCCCTTGCAATAGCCTTGGCAGCATGAGAAACGCTTGTCCCAGGGGTTTGCTTAGACAAATACAAAATTTGATTTTCTAGCTTCTGGATGGCAGCTCCTTGGTTTTGCAGGTTAGAATTTACTTCTTCCTTAAAAGCTTTCAATTCGGTTATGTCTTGACTCATGGTTGCAAGCATTCCTTCTATCCGGTTTAATTGATCTTGAAATTGTTGGTTCGGATTAGGTTGGGTAGGTTGATTATTTTGGCCATGATATGATGGTTGGGAGTAAGTGTTTTGTGTGGCTTGGTATGATCTTTGGTTGGAGTTTTGGTATGTGGAATTGTTATGTTGGTTGTGGTTGTAAGGTTTGTGGTTTTGTGGTTGGGTTTGTTGGTTCCCCCACCCAAAGTTTGGGTGATTTTTCCATCCTGGGTTGTAAGTGTTGGAATGTGGATCATATGATTGCCTTTGTTGGTTTCCCACATAGTTGGCCTCTTCCCAATCACCTCCTTCAATGCTTACTTCCTCTTGATCTTGTGTGTGTATCGCAGCCACTTGCTTTGTTTCTAATTGCCTGGTAAGCTTTGCTAGTTGCTTGGCAAACACCTTGTTTTGGGCTAGAATTGTATCAACATGGTTCAGCTCCATGACTCCCTTAGTGTTGTGCCTCTCTGATGCATAGTAGTACTCATTCTCAGCCACTGTCTCAATCACTTCAATGGCTTCTTCCACAGTCTTTTTCCTGTTCAATGAACCTCCTGATGAATGGTCTACAGCCTTCCTTGATTCATAAGAGAGTCCATCATAGAAAATATGCAATTGCACCCAATCATGGAACATGTCTGGTGGGCATTTCCTTGTCAAATCCTTGAATCTCTCCCATGCCTCGTAGAGAGTTTCACCATCTTGTTGTCTAAAAGTTTGAACCTCAGATCGAAGCCTATTGACCTTTTGTGGGGGGTAGAAACGTGCCAGAAACTTGCTTTCCACCTCATCCCATGTTGTTAGACTCCCCCTTGGGAATGATTCCAGCCACTTAGCTGCTTTGTCCCTAAGTGAAAATGGGAACAAAAGCAGTTTATAGGCATCTTCCTGGACTCCATTGGACTTCACAGTGTCACAAATTCTCAGGAATTTTGTGAGATGTTGGTTGGGATCTTCATTAGCACTCCCACCAAATGAACAATGATTCTCCACAAGTGATATTAGCTGTGGTTTGAGCTCAAAATTGTTGGCCTGAATGGGTGGTTTTTGGATGCTGCTACCACAATTCCCAGAGGTTGGGTTTATGTATGAACTAAGAACCCTCCTCTCAGGAATGGCATTGTTTCCATCAGCTCTCTCATGGTTGTGAACTTCTCTATCCATGTTGAGATCTAAAGCTTCCTCAAAATTGTCCTCAGATTCTCCTTCAGATTCCTCTTCTCCCAGTACTCTCTTCCCTCTTGCTTCCCTTCTCAGTCTATGAAGGGTCCTCTCTGGTTCGGTATATGGAGGAGTTGATGTCTCTCCTCTCCTACTTGTCATACAAGAACACAGCACAGGCAACAAACAAGTGAAATACTCTTGGTTAATGGAAGAGTATGGTTAGAGCAGTTGAGGAATTAATTCAAACAGTTAGTGAGTCAGTGAGTTAGTTGCTTGAATTTAAAGGCATAAAGAAAGAAAGCATGTAACAGAGTGCAGAAATTAAAATTCAACAAGTAAATTGTACTGAATTAATCAAAACAAAAAAAATGCTCAATCTAGTTAACTTCCAATTTGAGAATTGTCAATCGAAAACCAATCCCCGGCAACGGCGCCATAAACTTGATGCGCATAAACTTGTTATGCTACGATTTAGGAAATTGCACGATCGGCAAAATTCCTTCCGGCAAGTGCACCGGTTATCGTCAAGTAAAAACTCACAATAGAGTGAGGTCGAATCCCACAAGGATTGGTTGAGTGAGCAATTCGGATTAGAAGTGTGTTCTAGTTGAGCGGAATCAAGATTTAGATGAGAATTGCGGAATGTAAAATTGGCGGGAAACGTAAATGACAAGAAATTTAAATGGCGGAATCTTAAATTGCATGAATTAAAGAGCAGAAGCTAAATTGCTAAAATTAAAAGGGAATGGGGGTGATTGCATGAATTGAGTTGCAGAATGTAAAGAGAAAGTGGAAATCAGAAATGGGGAATTCATTGGGTTATAGGAGATATTGAGATCTCCGAATCAAAACATGTTTATCTCTTCCTCAACCAATGCGTTCATTAAATTTTGCTTGGCAATCTTATATGATTGGATCCCAATCCCTTGGCTCACCAATTCTCTCTAAAAACAAACAAATTCCCAATCCCTTGGTTTAAATGTTCATAAGAAGAGATGATGCTCGATCACTGATTATACCACACAGTTTCATGAACCACAATTTGGTAGGATTACATGTCACAATATCCATCCAAACCCCAATCCAATTCACTGTGAGAAAGCTTCTCTAGCATGAATCCTCCATTCCTTTCCCAAGGTTCCGAAGGATTCCAATTATGGGTAGTTTCTTTCCCAAGACAACTACCCAATGGAATTAGATCGAGAAGCTTTCTAACAAAATTCAAGAGAAAAGATTGAAGAAGAAGATAAACTATTATTGATTCATTGAATTACAATAGAGCTCCCTAACCCAATGAAAGGGGGTTTAGTGAGTCATAGCTCTGAATTCAATTACAAAGAAATGAAAACTAGCTAAAATGAAAAGGTAAAAGTCCCTCCTAACTTAAATTCTATCCTATTTATACACTTTCTATATTGAGCTTCTGTTGTGTTTCTTGGGCTTTGAGGCCTCTCCCTGCTTTCCTTTTGCCTTGGGTTTATGATCCATAATCTTGATGAGGCTGTTGATCCAAATTCTGTAACATTCATTGAGCCAACTTAGTGATAATCAAATAATGACACATGACTCAATAAATTGAAATTTCAGACTCATCAATCCTTCAGGCCCAATCCCATAAACCATGATATTCAATTGGGTTTCATACCAGAGTAAGTTTAAGTTAATGTTTGTGCTCAAATACTAACTTAAACCGCAATATTGTTGGCCCAGAAACCTTTTCCAAGAGTGGCGTTTAAGTTGCAGTTTAAGCTTAAACTGTAGCTTAAACGCCAGACACTTCCAGTGATGCCTTTTGTGGAAGCACGTTTAAGCTTCAATTTAAGGTTAAACTGAAGCTTAAACGTGGAAATGGAAGAAGGCAGCCCTGGAGGGTAACTTAGTCGAACACGTTTAAGCTTCAGTTTAAGGTTAAACTGAAGCTTAAACGTGGAGATAGAAAGGGCAGCCCTGGAGGTCGAACACGTTTAAGCTCCAGTTTAAGGTTAAACTGGAGCTTAAACGTGGAAATGGAAGAAGGCATCCTGGAGGTCGAACACGTTTAAGCTCCAGTTTAAGGTTAAACTGGAGCTTAAACGTGGAAATGGCTCCCTGGTGCTTTTCCCCTTTCTGGCGTTTAACCTCCAGTTTAAGGTTAAACTGGAGGTTAAACGTGGAACTGCCCCCCTTGGTGCCCTTCTCACTTCTGGCGTTTAACCTCCAGTTTAAGGTTAAACTGGAGGTTAAACGTGGAAATGCTTCTTTGGTGAGACTCTCATTCTGGCGTTTAACCTCCAGTTTAAGGTTAAACTGGAGGTTAAACTTCAGTTTCAGCATTTCTTAGCCTTCATGATTTTGGCGTTTAAGCTCCAGTTTAGGCTTAAACTGGAACTTAAACTCCACATGTGATATTCAAGCTTCCTTTATTGACTTTGTTGCTTCCTTGCCTAGCCTCTTCTTCCCTGAAATCATCCAAACAATTGCATCAAAGTCTTGCAAAATTTCATGAGAAATCTTCCATTCATAGCATTCAAGTAATATAACTAAAAACTCATGGAATTTGCATCAAAATCATACTGTTTGGATGGTTCATTGCTTTGTTCTTCTTTTAACCATTCTTGGTTACTTTAAGCTCAAGAAAATGCATAAAACATCTAAAACTAACAGAAAAATGCTAGTGAAACTAGCCTAAGATGCCTTGGCATCAACACCAAAGCCAGCGACCATGCCCTCTTCAAATGATCATAACTTGAGTTGTAGATGTCCAATTGAAGTGATTCCAAGTGGGTTAGAAAGCTGACATTCAAAGCTTTCCAACCATATATGATAGTCTATATTGGGCATAAAATTGGCAACATGACAAGAGGACAAAGTTGGCGCCATAAATGTGCATAAGGGAGGCCAACGTTAGGGTCAAAGTTAGACCCCTAACGTTGGCACCAACGTCCATACCAGCAGATTGTGTTTGCTGATGTGAAAAGTTGGAGCCAAAGTTAGACCCCTAACTTTGGCTCAAACTTTAGGTCCAACTTTGGCTAACCTCAAACCCGGTTCAATTGGTTCACTTTGGTTCTTCTTCAAACTTCAAGAGCAATCAACCAAGGCCTCTTTCAACCCAATTCCATCAAGAGCAAAGGCCCAATTGACACCACTCAGAGGCACAAGAGATAGTTAGAATAGAAATTTCATTTTAATTATAATTTGTTTTGAATTTCATTTTCATTTTGTAAAAATGCCTATAAATAGGCATCTGTTTCATATTTGTGAGGAGGCTGGCTCCACTAGGGAGCACTAGGATTCGAGAACTCTCTCTTTAATTTTCTTTTCTTTGTTTTTGAGTCTTGGGTGGAGAATTGAAGGTGTTCTGTTTCATTCTCCCTCTGAGATTTCTCTCTGTTTACTTGCTGCATAATTTGAAGGAATTGTGATTTGAATCAAAACTCTCTTTACTGCTTTCCTCTCTATTTTCTTCTGCAATTATTCTCTGTTGGATCAAGGAAGGAATTGAGATCTAGACTTGGTCTCTAGTCTCATCCAACCCCTGAGATCTTCAACCTCTCGTTCAGATTTTGCAATTGAGCCAAGTTGCTTTCTGTTTTGATTTTTCAAGTGATTTTCCAAATCTGTTGAACCTGCTACATCTTTTACTTCTCTGTTTGATTGCTATTTACACTTCCTTGTTTGCTTTCTTTAATTTCTCTGCACCCAATTCCCTTTACATTTGATGCAATTTACTTTTCTTGTCATTTAAGATTTTGCCAATTTACTTTTCTTGCAATTTAAGTTTCAATGCAATTTACTTTCTGCAACTTTAAATTCATTGTCCTTTACTTCCTGTTGGTTACAATTTCACACAATTCACATCAATGTTAGCTTGACTAAACTAATCACCCACTAAAGTTGCTTGATCCATCAATCCCTGTGGGATCGACCTCACTCCCGTGAGTTTTATTACTTGATGCGACCCGGTGCACTTGCCGGTTAGATTTGTGTGTTTTGGGAGAAATTTATTTTTCACCAAAATACTCATCAGCGATCACCTCGTACGCCAGAAAGACATGTCCATATGATACATGAAGGATTCCCAGGAGGCGAAATCTCCAAATCATCCCGCAAAAGATACCTCAAAGAAGTATATCATGTCGAAAGAAAGGAGGAAGCACCCGACATCCCTGCGATCACGTTCACCAAAAAAGACGCATCCGGTATCATCTCAGGACACGACGATCCCATGGTCATCACCATCATACTAGCAAACGCTAATCTCCACCGCACATTAATAGACCAAGGGAGTTTTGCCGACATCTTATTCAAAATAGCCTTCGACAAACTCGGCTTAGAAGAAAAGGAGCTTAGAGCATACCCGAACAGCCTGTTCGGACTGAGAGATACCCCAGTACAACCACTGGAATACGTGTCACTACATACAACCTTCGAAAAAGGGATCCAATCCAGAACACTCAAGATAGACTACATTGTGGTCGACGTGAGTTCAGCCTACAATGTCCTAATAGGTCGGACAACACTAAATCAACTCAGCGCAATAGTCTCGACTCTACATCTATGCATGAAATTCCCAACTACAGAGGGGATAGCCACAATAAAAGCAAATCAAAAGATGGCACGCCGCTGTTATAACGAAAGTCTAAACCTCAGAGGCAGAGGAGAAGAGTTCCATACAATTGAGCTTGGTGGAGTTCAGAGACGAGAAGAACTCCGTCCACTGCCCGAAGGTGAAATAGAGAAAGTTCAGATCGGAGATACCTCGGACAAAATGACTAATATTGGCACGATCCTGAAAGGAGATGCAAAGGAATTACTAGTACAGTTCTTGCGAGATAATGTCGATCTCTTTGCATGGAAAGCTGCAGACATGCCAGGCATAGATCCCAAGCTAATGTGTCACAAGTTGGCGGTCTATCAAGGATCTCGACCGGTACAGCAGAGACGAAGAAAACTTGGGCCAGAGCGATCCCAAGTTGTGGAAGAACAGGTACAAGCACTACTGGAGGCAGGATTCATAAGAGAAGTCAAGTACCCACTATGGCTAGCTAACGTCGTCTTGGTGAAAAAATCAAATGGGAAGTGGCGAATGTGCACCGACTACACCGACCTTAACAAAGCCTGCCCAAAAGATCTTTACCCACTCCCAAGTATCGACGCTCTGGTAGATGCTTCCTCCGGATATAGATACCTCTCGTTTATGGATGCATATTCCGGATACAACCAAATCTCCATGTATCCACCAGATCAAGAAAAGACCTCATTTTTTATGCCAAAAGAGAATTACTGCTACATTGTGATGCCTTTCGGTCTCAAGAATGCGGGAGCTACTTATCAAAGGCTAATGAATAAAGTCTTCTCAGATCACATCAAAAAAATCATAGAAGTCTATGTGGACGACATGTTGATAAAGACACAAAGTGAAGAGACATTATTGTCCGACCTGGCTTAAGTGTTCGACACTATAAGGAAGCACGACATGCGACTCAATCCCACAAAATGCACCTTTGCAGAAGAAGCGGGCAAATTCTTAGGTTTCATGCGCACACAAAGAGAAATTGAAGCGAATCCAGACAAATACCAGGCCATACTCAACATGAAGAGCCCAACTTGTGTTAGAGAGATACAACAACTCAACGGGAGATTGGCAGCCTTATCCAGATTCTTAGTGGGATTGGTGCACGAATTGTGAATCACACTTTTCACAACTCGTACCACTAACCAGCAAGTGCACTGGGTCGTCCAAGTAATACCATACGTGAGTAAGGGTCGAATCCCACGGAGATTGTTGGTTTGAATCAATCTATGGTTATCTTGTAAATCTTAGTCAGGAGGTCAATTATAATTATCAGTTTGACTTGCGAAAAATAAAAGAGCACTAATTAAATACTTGTTCTGCAGTAATGGAGAATATGTTGGAGTTTTGGAGATGCTTTGTCTTCTGAATCTCTGCTTTCTTCTTGCCTTCTTCTTCACGCACGCAAGGTTCCTTCTATGGCAAGCTGTGTGTTGGTGGATGGTGTGCGAAATCGTGATCATTCCATTCCTTGGTAACGGCGCTAAAAACTTAATACGCACGTTCATAATCTTATATCTGTTTCACAACTTCGTATAACTAACCAGCAAGTGCACTGGGTCGTCCAAGTAATAAACCTTACGTGAGTAAGGGTCGATCCCACGGAGATTGTCGGTATGAAGCAAGCTATGGTCACCTTGTAGATCTCAGTCAGGCAGATTCAATTGTATTAAGAAATTATAGTGGATGAAAATAAATAAAATATAAGATAAGATAGTGGTACTTATGTAATTCATTGGTGATAATTTCAGATAAGTGTATAGAGATGCTTTCGTTCCTCCGATCTCTGCTTTCCTGCTGTCTTCATCCAATCATTCCTACTCCTTTCCATGGCAAGCTGTATGTTGGGCATCACCGTTGTCAATGGCTACTTCCCGTCCTCTCAGTGAAAATGGTCCAAGATGCTCTGTCACGGTACGGCTATTCATCTGTCGGTTCTCGATCATACTGGAATAGGATCCATTGATCCTTTTGCGTCTGTCACTACGCCCAGCACTCGCGAGTTTTAAGCTCGTCACAGCCATCCCTTCCCAGATGCTACTCGAAATACCACAGACAAGGTTTAGACTTTCCGGATCTCAGGAATGGCCATCCATGGGTTCTAACTTATACCACGAAGACTCTAATATCTCGGACTCGGTCCCCTGTATTAGATATCCAAGAGATATCCATTCAATCTAAGGTAGAACGGAAGTGGTTGTCAGGAACGCATTCATAAGTTGAGAATGATGATGACTGTCACGATCATCACATCCATCATTTTGAAGTGCGAATGAATATCTTAGAAGCGGAATAAGTTGAATTGAATAAAAAAACAGTAGTACTTTGCATTAATCTTTGAGGAACAGCAGAGCTCCACACCTTAATATATGGTGTGTAGAAACTCTACCGTTGAAATTACATAAGTGATAAAGGTTCAGGCATGGCCGAGAGACCAGCCCCCCAAACGTGATCTAAAGATGAAACTAAATATGTAAATACAATAGTAAAAAGTCCTATTTATACTAGACTAGCTATTAGGATTTACAGAAGTAAGTATTTGATGCAGAAATCCACTTCCGGAGCCCACTTGGTATGTGCTTGGGCTGAGCATGAATATTTCACATGGAGAGGTCAATTTTGGAGTTGAACACCAGTTTGTAACGTGTTTCTGGCGTTGAACTCCACTTTGCAACTTGTTTCTGGCGCTGAACGCCAGACTGCAACATGGAACTGGCGTTCAACGCCAGTTTGCGTCGTCTAAACTCGGGCAAAGTATGAACTATTATATATTTCTAGAAAGCCCTGGATGTCTACTTTCCAACGCAATTGGAAGCGCGCCATTTGAATTTTTGTAGCTCCAGAAAATCTACTTTGAGTGCAGGGAGGTCAGAATCCAACAGCATCCGCAGTTCTTCTTCAACCTCTGAATCTGATTTTTGCTCAGGTCCCTCAATTTCAGCCAGAAAATACCTGAAATCACAGAAAAACACGCAAACTCATAGTAAAGTCCAGAAATGTGATTTTTAATTAAAACCTAATAAAAATATACTAAAAACTAACTAAATCATACTGAAAACTATGTAAAAACAATGCCAAAAAGCGTATAAATTATCCGCTCATCACAACACCAAACTTAAATTGTTGCTTGTCCCCAAGCAACTGAAAATCAAATAGGATAAAAAGAAGAGAATATACTATAAATTCCAAACTATCAATGAAACATAGCTCCAATCAGATGAGCGGGACTTGTAGCTTTTTGCCTCTTGAATAGTTTTAGCATCTCACTTTATCCATTGAAGTTCAGAATGATTGGCATCTATAGGAACTCAGAGTTCAGATAGTGTTATTGATTCTCCTAGTTCAGTATGTTGATTTTTGAACACAGCTACTTTATGAGTCTTGGCCGTGGCCCTAAGCACTTTGTTTTCCAATATTACCACCGGATACATAAATGCCACAGACACATAACTGGGTGAACCTTTTCAGATTGTGACTCAGCTTTGCTAAAGTCCCCAATTAGAGGTGTCCATGGTTCTTAAGCACACTCTGCTTTTGCTTTGGACCTTGACTTTAACCGCTCAGTCTCAAGTTTTCACTTGACACTTTCACGCCACAAGTACATGGTTAGGGACAGCTTAGTTTAGCCGCTTAGGCCAGGATTTTATTCCTTTAGGCCCTCCTATCCACTGATGCTCAAAGCCTTGGATCCTTTTTATTACCCTTGCCTTTTGGTTTTAAGGGTTACTGGCTTTTTGCTCTTGCCTCTTGGTTTTAAGAGCTTTTGGCTTTTTCTGCTTGCTTTTTTTTCTTTTTTTTTCTATCATTTTTTTCGCCATTTTTTTCGCAAGCTTTCTGTATTCACTGCTTTTTCTTGCTTCAAGAATCATTTTTATGATTTTTCAGATTATCAAATAACATTTCTCCTGTTCATCATTCTTTCAAGAGCCAACATATTTAACATTGTTAAACAACAACTTCAAAAGACATATGCACTGTTCAAGCATTCATTCAAAAAACAAAAAGTATTGTCACCACATCAAAATAATTAAACTAGTTTCAAGGATGAATTCAAAACCATGTACTTCTTGTTCTTTTGTTTTTAAAACATTTTTCATTTAAGAGAGGTGATGGATTCATATTCACTACTTTAAGGCATAGACACTTAGACACTAATGATCATGAAATAAAGACACAAATATAAAAAACATTTAACATAAAAGATGAAAAACAGAAAATTTAAGAACAAGGAATGAGTCTACCTTAGTGATGGTGGCGTTTTCTTCTTGAGGAACCAATGATGTCCTTGAGCTCTTCTATGTCTCTTCCTTGTCTTTGTTGCTCCTCCCTCATTGCTTTTTGATCTTCTTTAATTTCATGGAGGATGATGGAGTGCTCTTGGTGCTCCATCCTTAGTTGCTCCCAATAATTGTGTGGAGGAAAATGTATCCCCTAAGGTATCTCAGGGATCTCTTGATTTGCAGTCAAATGTTCTACCACTGAGCTATAGATCCTTGAGATGAATCTCTCCATCTCCTATAACTCGGAGGTGGAAGTTTTTGTCTTCCCTTTCCTCTTTCTAGAGGTTTTTATGGCCTTAGGTGCCATCAATGGTTATGGAAAAACAAAAAAAGCTATGCTTTTACCACACCAAACTTAGAATGTTGCTCGCCCTCGAGCAAAAGAAGAAAGAATAGAAGAAGAAGAAGAAGAAGATATAGAGGAGATAGAGGGATGTGTGTATTCGGCTATATGGGTAGGATTGGGTGGGAAATAGATTTTGGATTTGGAAGGTAGGTGGGGTGTATGGATGTGAGTGGTGAATAGAAAATAGAAGGGATGACTGTGAATGGAGAGAGAGAGGGTGAGGTAGGTGGGAATCCTGTGGGGTCCACAGATCCTGAGGTGTCAAGGATTTGCATCCCTGCACCAATTAGGCATGTAAAACACCTTTGCATGCAATTCTGGGCATTCAATGCCCAGATGTAGCATGTTTCTGGCATTGAACGCCAGTTCTATGCTTGTTTCTGGTGTTCAGCACCAGCTCTATGCTCTGTTCTGGCGTTTAAACGCTAGTAAGCCCTTCCTCCAGGGTGTTCTATTTTTAATGCTGTTTTTCATTCTGTTTTTGAATTTTTTTGTAGTTTTTGTGACTCCACATGATCATCAACCTAGTAAATCATGAAATAACAAAGAGAAAATAAAATAAAATATATTAAATAACATTGGGTTGCCTCCCAACAAGCGCTTCTTTAATGTCAACAGCTTGACAGTGGGCTCTCACTGAGCCACACAGGTGATCAGGTCAATTTTATAGATTCCCAACACCAAACTTAGAGTTTGGATGTGGGGATTCAACACCAAACTTAGAGTTTGACTGAGGCCTCCCAACACCAAACTTAGAGTTTGACTGTGGGGGCTTTGATTGACTCTGCAGTGAGAGAAGCTTTTCATGCTTCCTCTCCATGGTTACAGAAGGAGATCCTTGAGTTTGAAACACAAGGTTGTCCTCATTCAGTTGAAGGACTAACTCTCCTCTGTCCACATCAATCACAGCTCTTGCTGTGGCTAGGAAGGGTCTTCCAAGGATGATGGATTCATCCTCTTCCTTCCCAGTGTCTAGGATTATGAAATCAGCAGGGATGTAAAGGTCTTCGACCTTTACTAACATGTCCTCTACTAGTCCATAAGTCTGTTTTCTTGAGTTGTCTGCCATCTCTAGTGAGATTCTGGCGGCTTGCACCTCAAAGATTCTCAATTTCTCCATTACAGAGAGGGGCATGAGGTTTATCCCTGACCCAAGGTCACATAGAGACTTCTCAAAGGTCATGGTGCCTATGGTACAAGGTATTAAGAACTTTCCAGGATCCTATTTCTTCTGAGGCAATCTCAGTTGATCCAGATCACTCAGTTCATTGGTGAGCAAGGGAGGTTCATCTTCCCAAGTCTCATTACCAAATAATTTGGCATTCAGCTTCATGATTGCACCAAGGTACTTGGCAACTTGCTCTTCAGTAACATCTTCATTTTCTTCAGAAGAAGAATACTCATCAGAGCTCATGAAGGGCATAAGGAGGTTCAATGGAATCTCTATGGTCTCTAGATGAGCCTCAGATTCCTTTGGTTCCTCAGAGGGAAACTCTTTGTTGATCACTGGACATCCCAGGAGGTCTTCCTCACTGGGATTCACGTCCTCTCCCTCCCTTACAGGTTCGGCCATGGTAATCAATTCAATGGCCTTGCACTCTCCTTTTGGATTCTCTTCTGTATTGCTTGGGAGAATACTAGGAGGGGTTTCAATGATCCTTTTACTCAGCTGGCCCACTTGTGCTTCCAGATTTCTAATGGAAGACCTTGTTTCATTCATGAAACTTAATGTAGCCTTAGATAGATCAGAGACTATATTTGCTAAGCTAGATGGCTTCTGCTCAGAATTCTCCGTCTGTTGCTGAGTGGATGATGGAAAAGGCTTGCTATTAAACCTGTTTCTTCCACCATTGTTAAAGCCTTGTTGAGGCTTTTGTTGATCCTTCCATGAGATATTTGGGTGATTTCTCCATGAGGGATTATAGGTGTTTCCATAGGGTTCACCCATGTAATTCACCTCTGCTATTGCAGGGTTCTCAGGATCATAAGCTTCTTCCTCAGAAGATGCCTCTTGAGTACTGTTGGATGCAGCTTGCATTCCATTCAGACTCTGAGAAATCATATTGACTTGCTGAGTTAATATTTTATTCTGAGCCAATATGACATTCAGAGTATCAATTTCAAGAACTCCCTTCTTCTGAGGCATCCCATTACTCACAGGATTCCTCTCAGAAGTGTACATGAACTGGTTATTAGCAACCATGTCAATGAGTTCTTGAGCTTCTGTAGGCATTTTCTTTAGGTGAATGGATCCACCTGCAGAATGGTTCAGTGACATCTTTGATAACTCAGACAGACCATCGTAGAATATATCCAGAATGGTCCATTCTGAAAGCATGTCAGAAGGACACTTTTTGGTCAGTTGTTTGTACCTCTCCCAAGCTTCATAGAGGGATTCTCCTTCTTTCTATCTGAAGGTTTGAACATCCATTCTAAGCTTACTAAGCTTTTGAGGAGGGAAGAATTTGGCTAAGAAAGCCTTGATTAGCTTATCCCAAGAGTTCAGGCTATCCTTAGGTTGAGAGTCCAACCATACTCTAGCTCTGTCTCTTACAGCAAACGGGAAAAGCATAAGCCTGTAGACCTCGGGATCAACCCCATTGGTCTTAATAGTATCACAGATCTGCAAGAATTCAGTTAAGAACTGAAAAGGATCTTCAGATGGAAGTCCATGAAATTTGCAGTTCTGTTGCATCAGAGAAACTATTTGAGGTTTAAGCTCAAAATTGTTTGCTCCAATGGCAGGGATGGAGATGCTTCTTCCATGTAAATTGGAATTAGGTGCAGTAAAGTCACCAAGCATCCTCCTTACATTATTATTATTTTCGGCTGCCATCTCCTCTTCCTGTTCGAAAATTCCTGTAAGGTTGTCTCTGGATTGTTGTATTTTAGCTTCTCTTAGTTTCCTTTTCAGAGTCCTTTCAGGTTCAGGATCTGCTTCAACAAAAATGTTCTTGTCCTTGCTCTTGCTCATATGAAAAGAAGAAAACAGAAAATAATAGGGATCCTCTTTGCCTCAGTAGAGAGAGGTTCCTTTGTGTGAGTAGAAAAAGAAAAGAATGTAATGTAAAGAAGAGAAGAGGAAAAACTCGAACACAGAGAGGGAGGTGGTGTTCAAATTTTTGGATGGGAGAGAAGTGTTAGTAGATGAATAAATAAATAGAAGGAAATGAGAGAGAGAATTTCGAAATTTAATTAAAATAAAAATTAAAATTGAAAGTTAGATTTCGAAAATTAAAGTTGAAATTAAATTAAAATTAAAATAATTAGTTAATTAAAAAGGAATTTTGAAAAAGGAGAGAGGGAATTTTCGAAAATAAGAGAGAGGGGATTAGTTAGGTAGTTTTGAAAAAAGATATGATTGAAACAAAAAGATAAGATTGATTGAAAAAGTTTTGAAATTTGTTTTTGAAAAAGATATGATTGAAATTTAAAAAGATATGATTAAAACAAAAAGATAAGATTTGAAAATCAATTTTAAAAAGATAAGAAGTTAGAAAAGATTTTGAAATTGAATTTGAAAAAGATATGATTGAAATTTTAGTTTGAAAAAGATTTGAAAAGAAAATTAAAAAGATTTGATTTTGAAAACTAAAGTTGATTACTTGACTAACAAGAAACTAAAAAGATATGATTCTAGAGTTTAAAGATTGAATCTTTCTTAATGAGCAAGTAACAAACTTTACATTTTTGAATCAATCACATTAATTGTTAGTAATATTTTCGAAAATTATGAGATAAAATTAAGAAAAAAATTTTTGAAAAATATTTTTAAAATTTTTGAAAATAAATAAGAAAAATGAAAAAGATTTGATTTTTGAAAAAGATTTTGAAAAAGATAGGATTTTTAAATTGAAAATTTGATTTGATTCATAAAAAACAATTAAATTTAAAAACTTTTTGACTAAATCAAATCATATTTTCGAAAATTTTGAGTAAAATAAGGAAAAGATTTTTTTTTATTTTTGAATTTTTAATGAAGAAAGAGAAAAACATGAAAAAGACTCATAACATAAAAATTATGAATGAAAACACACAATGCATGCAAGAACACTATGAATGTCAAGATGAACACCAAGAACACTTTGAAGATCAAGATGAACATCAAGACTTATTTTTGAAAATTTTTAATGAAAGAAGAACATGCAAGACACCAAACTTAGAAATTTTCAAACTTTAGAAACTAACAAATTAAAAATGCATATGAAAAACAAGAAAAGACACAAAATAAGAAAATATGAAGATCAAACAAGAAGACTGGCCAGGAACAACTTAAAGATCATGAAGAACATATGATGAATTTTCGAAAATTCTTGAGAAAAAGGAAACACATGCAAGACACCAAACTTAAAAATTGACTCTAGACTCAAACAAGAAACAACAAAAATATTTTTGATTTTATGATTTTGTAAATTTTTTTGGATTTTTCAAAAATTAATTTTGGGAAAACGAAAAAGAAATTTTTTTTTTTTGTATTTATTTTACTTTTTTCGAAAACATATAGGAAAAAGGAAGTAATGAATTCAAAGTCCTCAATCAAAATTCCATGAATCATACCAGGTTAGTCTAAAGCTTGATGGCCAGACAAGCTTCAGCATATTATTTTGAAACTCTAGAATTCATTCTTAAAAATTTAGAATAATTTTCGAAAACAAAAGGAAAAAAAAAATTTTTTTGAAAGATTTTTGAAAACAATTTTTTTTGAAAATAAAACGAAAAAGAAAATTACCTAATCTGAGCAACAAGATGAACCGTCAGTTGTCCAAATTTGGACAATCCCCGGGAACGGCGCCAAAAACTTGGTGTTCGAAATCGTGATCATTCCATTCCTTGGTAACGGCGCTAAAAAATAAACTTAATACGCACGTTCATGATCTTATATCTGTTTCACAACTTCGTACAAATAACCAGCAAGTGCACTGGGTCGTCCAAGTAATAAACCTTACGTGAGTAAAGGTCGATCCCACGGAGATTGTCGGTATGAAGCAAGCTATGGTCACCTTGTAGATCTCAGTCAGGCAGATTCAATTGTATTAAGAAATTAAAGTGGATGAAAATAAATAAAATATAAAATAGGATAGTGGTACTTATGTAATTCATTGGTGAGAATTTCAGATAAGTGTATAGAGATGCTTTCGTTCCTCTGATCTCTGCTTTCCTGCTGTCTTCATCCAATCATTCCTACTCCTTTCCATGGCAAGCTGTATGTTGGGCATCACCGTTGTTAATGGCTACTTCCTGTCCTTTCAGCGAAAATGGTCCAAGATGCTCTGTCACGGCACGGCTATTCATCTGTCGGTTCTCGATCATACTGGAATAGGATCCATTGATCCTTTTGCGTCTATCACTACGCCCAGCACTCGCGAGTTTTAAGCTCGTCATAGCCATCCCTTCCCAAATCCTACTCGGAATACCACAGACAAGGTTTAGACTTTTTGGATCTCAGGAATGGTCATCCATGGGTTCTAACTTATACCACAAAGACTCTAATATCTCGGACTCGGTCCCCTGTATTAGATATCTAAGAGATATCCATTCAATCTAAGGCAGAACGAAAGTGGTTGTCAGGCACGCGTTCATAAGTTGAGAATGATGATGATTGTCACGATCATCACATCCATCATTTTGAAGTGCGAATGAATATCTTAGAAGCGGAATAAGTTGAATTGAATAGAAAAACAGTAGTACTTTGCATTAATCTTTGAGGAACAGCAGAGCTCCACACCTTAATCTATGGTGTGTAGAAACTCTACCGTTGAAAATACATAAGTGATAAAGATTCAGGCATGGCCGAGAGGCCAGCCCCCCAAACGTGATATAAAGATGAAACTAAAGATGTAAATACAATAGTAAAAAGTCCTATTTATACTAGACTAGCTACTAGGGTTTACAGAAGTAAGTAATTGATGCAGAAATCCACTTCTGGAGCCCACTTGGTGTGTGCTTGGGCTGAGCATGAAGCTTTCACGTGGAGAGGTCAATTTTGGAGTTGAACGCCAGTTTGTAACGTGTTTCTGGCGTTGAACTCCACTTTGCAACTTGTTTCTGGCGCTGAACGCCAGACTGCAACATGGAACTGGCGTTGAACGCCAGTTTACGTCATCTAAACTCGGGCAAAGTATGGACTATTATATATTGCTGGAAATCCCTGGATATCTACTTTCCAACGCAATTGGAAGCGCGCCATTTGAAGTTCTGTAGCTCCAGAAAATCTACTTTGAGTGCAGAGAGGCTAGAATCCAACAGCATCCGCAGTTCTTCTTCAACCTCTGAATCTGATTTTCGCTCAGGTCCCTCAATTTCAGCCAGAAAATACCTGAAATCACAGAAAAACACACAAACACATAGTAAAGTCCAGAAATGTGATTTTTAATAAAAAACAATAAAAATATACTAAAAACTAACTAAATCATACTGAAAACCATGTAAAAATAATGCCAAAAAGCGTATAAATTATCCGCTCATCAGTGGATCACCATTGTCAATGGCTACCATCCGTCCTCTCAGTGAAAAGGGTCCAGGTGCGCTGTCACCACACGGCTAATCATCTGTCGGTTCCCACTGATGCTGGAATAGGATCCATTGATCCTTTTGCGTCTGTCACTACGCCTAGCCCTTGTGAGTTTGAAGCTCGTCACAGTCATTCAATCCCTGAATCCTACTCGGAATACCACAGACAAGGTTTAGACTTTCTGGATTCTCAAGAATACTGCCAATGGATTCTAGCTTATACCACGAAGATTCTGATTAAGGAATCCAAGAGATATTCATTCAATCGAAGGTAGAACGGAGGTGGTTGTTAGGCACGCGTTGATAGGTTGAGGATGATGATAAGTGTCACGGATCATCACATCCATCATATTGAAGTGCGAATGAACATCTTAGATAGAAATAAGCGTGTTTGAATAGAAAACAGAAATAGTTGCATTAATTCATCGAACCACAGCAGAGCTCCTCACCCCCAACAATGGAGTTTAGAGACTCATGCCGTCAAAGAGTACAAAATTCAGATCTAAAATGTTATGAGGTACAAAATAAATCTCTAAAAGTTGTTTAAATACTAAACTAGTAACCTAGGTTTACAGAAAACGAATAAACTAAGATAATTGGTGCAAAAATCCACTTCTGGGGCCCACTTGGTGTGTGCTGGGGCTGAGACTTAAGCTTCTCACGTGCCTGGGCTGTTTTGGGCGTTCAACGCCAGGTTGTAACCTGTTTCTGGCGTTGAACTCCAACTTGTAACTTGTTTCTGGCGCTGGACGCCAGACTGCAACATGGAACTGGCGTTGAACGCCATTTTACATCATCTATCCTTGAGTAAAGTATAGACTATTATATATTGCTGGAAAGCCCTGGATGTCTACTTTACAACGCAATTAGAAGCGCGCCAATTGGACTCATGTAGCTCCAGAAAATCTATTCCGAGTGCTGAGAGGTCAGAATCCACAGCATCAGCAGTCCTTTTTAGCCTGAGTCAGATTTTTGCTCAGCTCCCTCAATTTCAGCCAGAAAATACCTGAAATTATAGAAAAACACACAAACTCATAGTAAAGTCCAGAAATATAAATTTTGCCTAAAAACTAATGAAAATATACTAAAAACTAACCAAATCATGCTAAAAACTATATGACATTAACCCCAAAAAGCGTATAAAATATCCGCTCATCACAACACCAAACTTAAACTGTTGCTTGTCCCCAAGCAACTAGACAAATAAAATAGAATACAAATAAGTCACGCAGCAATAATATCTCAGAGTTCTTGAGTGAAGCTCATATTCTAATTAGATTTGCGGGACTAGTAGCTTTTTGCTTCCGAACAGTTTTGGCATCTCACTTTATCCATTAAAGCTCAGAATGATTGGCATCTATAGGAACTTAGAATTCAGAAATGTTATTGATTCTCCTAGTTCAGTATGTTGATTCTTGAACACAGCTACTTTATGAGTCTTGGCCGTGGCCCTAAGCACTTTGTTTTCCAGTATTACCACCGGATACATAAATGCTACAGACACATAATTGGGTGAACCTTTTCGGATTGTGACTCAGCTTTGCTAAAGTCCCCAATTAGAGGTGTCCAGGGTTCTTAAGCTCACTCTTCTTTTTGCTTTGGACCTTGACTTTAACCGCTCAGTCTCAAGTTTTCACTTGACACCTTCACGCCACAAGCACATGGTTAGGGACAGCTTGGTTTAGCCGCTTAGACCAGGATTTGATTCCCTTAGGCCCTCCTATCCACTGATGCTCAAAGCCTTGGATCCTTTTTATTACCATTGCCTTTTGGTTTTAAGGGCTATTGGCTTTTTCTGCTTGCTTTTTCTCTCTTTTTTTTTTCTGCAAGCTTTGTATTCACTGCTTTTTCTTGCTTCAAGAATCATTTTTATGATTTTTCAGATTATCAATAACATGTCTCATGTTCATCATTCTTTCAAGAGCCAACATATCTAACATTCAAGAACATCAAATTCCAAAGACATATGCTCTGTTTAGGCATTCATTCAGAAGGCAGAAAGCATTGCCACCACATGTAAATAATTAGAATTTCTTTTATTAAAATTTCGAAAAATATTGCCTCCTTATTCTAAAAAAAATCTTCTATTTTATTCATGTTTAATGATGATGAGAAAAATAAATTATAGCTTAATTGGAGATAAAATAACTACTAATTACTACTATAACTTCTAAGGTAAAACTCAAATAAGAACAATTATCACAGAGTTAAGGCTAAGATTAGAACTCAACAACCTTGAGTTTGGGATGTGGATGTTCCTCTAGTCTGTGGGGTGCTTGGTCCTTCAAGAGATAACTTCTGACGCTTCAGTTCCTTTAAGTCACGCCCTTGCTCTTCTTGTTCCCTGAGCAGTTTGCAGAGCATATTGTTTTGATTTTGCTGTTCTTCCTTTATTTGGTCCATAGATTCTTGCAACTTGGTAACAGATGCTTCAAGCTGTTCCCAATATTAAAATTGAGGGACTTCCGGGAGAAGTTCTTGCGCCCTCCTCTTGATGGGGTTATCCTGCACTTGTTGTTTTTCCATTGTGGTTTTAGTGATTGGTTGCTCCACTGAGATGTACTCCGTTATTCCCATCCTTACTCCAGCATCTTTGTAGAGCATAGAGATTAGGCTTGGATAAGCCAACCTGGCATCTTTGGAGTTCCTGTTTGCAAGTATGTAAAATTCAGATGGAATCAGTTGATGAACTTCCACTTCTTTTCCCAACATAATGCAATGGATCATCACTGCTCTTTTAACGGTGACTTCAGAATGGTTGCTAGTGGGCAATATAGAACGCCCAATGAAGTCCAGCCATCCTCTGGCGACTGGTTTGAGATCTTCTCTCTTGAGTTGATTTGGGACACCCTTGCTGCTGGTGGTCCACCTGGCTCTAGGGATGCATATATCCTCTAGAATCTTATCCAAGCCCTTGTTTGTTCTCATCATTCTCCTATTGAAGGAGTCTGGGTCATCTTTCAGCTGAGGTAGCTTAAAGATCTCCCTGATTTTGTCAGGGTGGATGTGAACAATCTTCCCTCTGACCATAGTCCGATAGTCATAGAGGGCAGTTTGGTATCCGAAATTGCTACTCAGGTTGTGAATTGTTGTTCGAAATTGGTTCCCCGGCAATGGCACCAAAAACAGATGCACAGAACTATGGTCTAAACATATCTTCACAACTTCGCATAACTAACCAGCAAGTGCACTGGGTCGTCCAAGTAATACCTTACGTGAGTAAAGGTCGAATCCCACGGAGATTGTTGGTAAGAAGCAAGCTATGGTCACCTTGTAAATCTCAGTCAGGCGGATATCAAATGGTTATAGAGTTTTCGAAAATAATATAATAAAATAGGGATAGAAATACTTATGTAATTCATTGGTGAGAGTTTCAGATAAGCGAATAGAGATGCTTTTGTTCCTCTGAACCTCTGCTTTCCTGCTATCTTCATCCAATCAGTCTTACTCCTTTCCATGGCTGGCTTTATGTGATACATCACCACTGTCAATGGCTACTTTCGGTCATCTCTTGGGAAAATGATCCGATGCCCTGTCACGGCACGGCTAATCGTCTGGAGGCATCACCCTTGTCAATGGCTTCATCTTATCCTCTCAGTGAAAATGGTCAACGCACCCTGTCACGGCACGGCTATTCATCTGTCGGTTCTCGATCATGCTAGAATAGGATTTACTATCCTTTTGCGTCTGTCACTAACGCCCTGCAATCGCGAGTTTGGAGCTCGTCACAGTCATTCATTCATTGAATCCTACTCGGAATACCACAGACAAGGTTTAGACTTTCCGGATTCTCTTGAATGCCGCCATCATTCTAGCTTATGCCACGAAGATTCTGATTAAGAGATCTAAGAGATACTCATTCAATTCTAATGTAGAACGGAAGTGGTTGTCAGGCACGCGTTCGTAGGGAATGATGATGATTGTCACGTTCATCACATTCAGATTGAAGTACGAATGAATATCTTAGAAGCGAAACAAGATGAATTGAATAGAAAACAGTAGTACTTTGCATTAATCTTTGAGGAACAGCAGAGCTCCACACCTTAATCTATGGAGTGTAGAAACTCTACCGTTGAAAATACATAAGTGAGAGTCCAGGCATGGCCGAGAGGCCAGCCCTCAAACGTGACCTAAGATAGTATACAACTGATCAAAGATCAAAAGTTGATCAAAAGATACCTAATACAATAGTAAAAGGTCCTATTTATAATAAACTAGCTACTAGGGTTTACAGAAGTAAGTAATTGATGCATAAATTCACTTCCGGGGCCCACTTGGTGTGTGCTTGGGCTGAGCTTGAGTGTTGCACGTGTAGAGGTCCTTTTTGGAGTTGAACGCCAGTTTTTGTGCCAGTTTGGGCGTTCAACTCTGGTTTTGGATCCTTTTCTGGCGCTGGACGCCAGATTTGGGCAGAGAGCTGGCGTTGAACGCCAGTTTGCATCGTCTAAAAGTGGCCAAAGTATGAACTATTATACATTGCTGGAAAGCCCTGGATGTCTACTTTCCAACGAAATTAAAAGCGCGCCATTTGGAGTTCTGTAGCTCCAGCAAATCCACTTTGAGTGCAGGGAGGTCAGAATCCAACAGCATTAGCAGTCCTTCTTCAACCTCTGAATCTGATTTTTGCTCAAGTTCCTCAATTTCAGCCAGAAAATACCTGAAATCACAGAAAAACACACAAACTCATAGTAAAGTCCAGAAATGTGAATTTAACATAAAAACTAATGAAAACATCCCTAAAAGTAACTAGATCCTACTAAAAACATACTAAAAACAATGCCAAAAAGCGTATAAATTATCCGCTCATCACAACACCAAACTTAAATTGTTGCTTGTCCCCAAGCAACTGAAAATCAAATAGGATAAAAAGAAGAGAATATACTATAAATTCCAAACTATCAATGAAACATAGCTTCAATCATATGAGCGGGACTTATAGCTTTTTGCCTCTTGAATAGTTTTGGCATCTCACTTTATCCATTGAGGTTCAGAATGATTGGCATCTATAGGAACTCAGAGTTCAGATAGTGTTATTGATTCTCCTAGTTCAGTATGATGATTCTTGAACACAGCTATTTTATGAGTCTTGGCCGTGGCCCTAAGCACTTTGTTTTCTAGTATTACCACCGGATACATAAATGCCACAGACACATAATTGGGTGAACCTTTTCAGATTGTGACTCAGCTTTGCTAAAGTCCCCAATTAGAGGTGTCCAGGGTTCTTAAGCACACTCTTTTTTTTGCTTTGGACCTTGACTTTAACCGCTCAGTCTCAAGTTTTCACTTGACACCTACACGCCACAAGCACATGGTTAGGGACAGCTTGGTTTAGCCGCTTAGGCCAGGATTTTATTCCTTTAGGCCCTCCTATCCACTGATGCTCAAAGCCTTGGGATCCTTTTTATTTCCCTTGCCTTTTGGTTTTAAGGGTTGTTGGCTTTTTGCTCTTGCCTCTTGGTTTTAAGAGCTTTTGGCTTTTTCTGCTTGCTTTTTCTTTTTCTTTCTATTTTTTTCGCCTATTTTTTTTTCTACAAGCTTTGTTCTTTGCTGCTTTTTCTTGCTTCAAGAATCATTTTTATGTTTTTTTAGATTATCAAATAACATGTCTCCTAGTCATCATTCTTTCAAGAGCCAACATATTTAACATTCTTAAACAACACTTCAAAAGACATATGCACTGTTCAAGCATACATTCAGAAAACAAGAAGCATTGTCACCACATCAATATAATTAAACTAAGTTCAAGGATAAATTCGAAACTCATGTACTTCTTGTTCTTTTGAATTAAAACATTTTTTCATTTAAGAGAGGTGATGGATTCATAGGACATTCATAACTTTAAGACATAGTTACTAACTACTAATGATCATGTAATGAAGACACAAACATAGATAAGCACATCACATAGAAAACGAAAAACAGAAGAAATAAGAACAAGGAATGAATCCACCTTAGTGATGGTGGTGTTTCCTTCTTGAGGAACCAATGATGTCCTTGAGCTCTTCTATGTCTCTTCCTTGTCTTTGTTGCTCCTCCCTCATTGCTTTTTGATCTTCTCTTATTTCATGAAGGATGATGGAGTGCTCTTGATGTTCCACCCTTAGTTGTCCCATGTTGGGACTTAATTCTCCTAGGGAGGTGTTGATTTGCTCCCAATAGTTTTGTGGAGGAAAATGCATTTGAGGCATCTCCGGGATCTCATGGTGATGAGCTTCATACGCCTCTTGAGCTCCATGAATGGGCTCTCTTGCTTGCTCCATCTTTTTCTTAGTGATGAGCTTGTGAGATGAATCTTTCCATCTCCATGGCTCAGAGGTGGAAGCAATTGTCTTCCCTTTCCTCTTTCTTGAGGTTTCTCTGGCCTTAGGTGCCATTAATGGTAATGGAAACACAAAAAGCTTATGCTTTTACCACACCAAACTTAGAATTTTGCTCGCCCTCGAGCAAAAGAAGAAAGAATAGAAGAAGAAGAAGAAGAAGATATGGAGGAGATGGAGGGATGTGTGTATAGATGTGAGTGGTGAATGGAAAACAGAAGGGATAATCATGAATGGAGAGAGGGAGGGTGAGGTGGGTGGGGATCCTGTGGTGTCCACAGAACCGGAGGTGTCAAGGATTTACATCCCTGCACCCATTAGGCATGTAAAATGCCCTTGCACACAACTCTGGGCGTTCAGCGCCAGGTTGGTGCCCATTTTGGGCGTTCAACGCCCATTTGTTGCCATTTCTGGCGTTGAACGCCAGAACCATGCTTGTTCTGGGCGTTCAGCGCTAGGATGTTGCCCATTTTGGGCGTTCAGCGCCAGAACCATGCTCTGTTATGGCGTTGAACGCCAGGCAGATGCTCCTCCAGGGTGTGATTTTTCTTCTGCTGTTTTTGATTCCGTTTTTTAATTTTTTTGTTTATTTTGTGATTCCACATGATCATGAACCTATAAAGACATATAACTAAGAAAAATATTGTTAGATAAATAAAAATTGGGTTGCCTCCCAACAAGCGCTTCTTTAATGTCAATAGCTTGACAGTGGGCTCTCATGGAGCCTCACAGATGTTCAGAGCATTGTTGAGACCCTCCAACACCAAACTCTAAGTTTGGTTGTGGCCTCCCAACACCAAACTTAGAGTTTGACTGTGGGGGCTTTGTTTGACTCTGCTTTGAGAGAAGCTTTTTATGCTTCCTCTCCGTGGATGCAGAGAGAGATCCTTGAGTTGTAAACACAAGGTTGTCCTCATTTAATTGAAGGATCAATTCTCCTCTGTCCACATCAATCACAGCTCTTGCTGTGGCTAGGAAAGGACTTCCTAGGATGATGGATTCATCCTCTTCCTTTCCAGTACCCAGGACTATGAAATCAGCAGGGATGTAAAGGCCTTCAACCTTTACTAACACGTCCTCTACTTGTCCATAAGCCTGTTTTTTTGAACTGTCTGCCATCTCTAATGAGATTTTAGCAGCTTGCACCCCATAGATTCCCAGTTTCTCTATTACAGAGAGGGGCATGAGGTTTATTCCTGATCCAAGGTCACACAGAGCCTTAAAAATCATGGTGCCTATGGTACAAGGTATTATGAACTTTCCAGGATCCTGTTTCTTCTGAGGCAATATCAGTTGATCCAGATCACTTAGTTCATTGATGAACAAGGGAGGTTCAACTTCCCAAGTATCAATGCCAAATAATTTGGCATTCAGCTTCATGATTGCACCAAGAAACTTGGCAGTTTGCTCTTCAGTAACATCCTCATTCTCTTCAGAAGAGGAATACTCATCAGAGCTTATGAAGGGCATAAGGAGGTTCAATGAAATCTCTATGGTCTCTAGATGAGCCTCAGAGTCCTTTGGTTCCTCAGAGGGAAGCTCCTTATTGATCACTGGACGTCCCAGGAGGTCTTCCTCCTTGGGATTCACGTCCTCCTCTCCCTCTTTGGATTCGGCCATTGTGCTTATGTCAATGGCCTTGCACTCTCCTTTTGGATTCTCTTTTGTATTGCTTGGGAGAGTACTAGGAGGGATTTCAGTGATCCTTTTACTCAGCTGGCCCACTTGTGCTTCCAAATTTCTAATGGAAGACCTTGTTTCATTCATGAAACTCACAGTGGCCTTAGATAGATCAGAGACTAAGTTTGTTAAATTAGAAGTATTTTGTTCAGAGTTCTCTATCTGTTGCTGAGTGGATGATGGAAAAGGTTTATTATTGTTAAACCTGTTTCTTCCACCATTATTAAAGCCTTGTTGAGGCTTTTGATCCTTCCATGAGAAATTTGGATGATTTCTCCATGATGAGTTATAGGTGTTTCCATAAGGTTCACCTAAGTAATTCACCTCTGCTATTGCAGGGTTCTCAGGATCATAAGCTTCTTCTTCATAAGAAGCCTCTTGAGTACTGTTGGATGCAGCTTACATTCCATGCAGACTCTGAGAAATCATATTGACTTGCTGAGTCAATATTTTATTCTGAGCCAATATGGCATTCAGAGTATCAATTTCAAGAACTCCCTTCTTCATAGGCGTCCCATTACTCACAGGATTCCTCTCAGAAGTGTACATGAACTGGTTATTAGCAACCATGTCAATGAGTTCTTGAGCTTCTGCAGGCGTTTTCTTTAGGTGAATGGATCCACCTGCAGAAGTATCTAATGACATCTTTGATAACTCAGATAAACCATCATAGAATATATCCAGGATGGTCCATTCTGAAAGCATGTCAGAAGGACACTTTTTGGTCAATTGTTTGTATCTTTCCCAAGCTTCATAGAGGGATTCACCTTCTTTCTGTTTGAAGGTCTGAACATCCACTCTAAGCTTGCTTAGCTTTTGAGGAGGAAAGAACTTGGCTAAGAAAGCCGTGACCAGCTTATCCCAAGAGTTCAGGCTATCTTTAGGTTGAGAGTCCAACCATATTCTAGCTCTGTCTCTTACAGCAAAAGGGAAAAGCATGAGCCTGTAGAGTTCAGGATCTACTCCATTAGTCTTAACAGTTTCACAAATCTGCAAGAATTCAGTTAAGAACTGAAAAGGATCTTCAGATGGAAGTCCATGAAACTTGCAGTTCTGCTGCATCAGAGAAACTAGCTGAGGTTTTAGCTCAAAGTTGTTTGCTCCAATGGCAGGAATGGAGATGCTTCTTCCATGTAAATTGGAATTAGGTGCAGTAAAGTCACCAAGCATCCTCCTTGCATTATTATTATTTTCGGCTGCCATCTCCTCTTCCTGTTCGAAAATTTCTGAAAGGTTATCTCTGGATTGTTGTAATTTAGCTTCTCTTAATTTTCTCTTCAGAGTCCTTTCAGGTTTTGGATCTGCTTCAACAAGAATGTTCTTGTCCTTGCTCCTGCTCATATGACAAAGAAGAGGGCACAGAAAAATAATAATAATAGAGATCCTTTATACCACAGTACAGGGATCCCTTTGTGAGTGGGAGAAAAGAGGGAGACAAAGAATGTAATGTAATGGAAGAAACACAACTGTGAGGAGGGTAGAGATGTGAGATGAGATGTTAGTTGATGAATAAATAAATAGAATAAGATGGGAGAGGGAGAATTTTCGAAAATAATTTTTGAAAAAGGGTTAGTGATTTTCGAAAATAGTTTTTGAAAAAGGTTAGTATTTTTTTTGAAAAATTTTAAAATAAAAAATAAAAATAATTAGTTAAAAGAAATTTTTGAAAAAGGGGGAAGATATTTTCGAAAATTAGAGAGAGAGAGAGTTAGTTAGGTAGTTTTGAAAAAGTTAAGAAACAAACAAAAAGTTAGTTAGTTAGTTGAAACAAATTTTGAAAAGATAAGAAGTTAGGAAGTTAGAAAAGATATTTTGAAATCACATTTTTGAAAAAGATAAGATGAGAAGATATTTTTGAAAAGATATGATTGAAATTAGTTTTTGAAAAAGATTTAATTTTTTTAAAATCACAATTAATGACTTGATTCACAAGAAATCACAAGATATGATTCTAGAACTTAAAGTTTGAATCTTTCTTAACAAGTAAGTAACAAACTTGAAATTTTTGAATCAAAACATTAATTGATGATGTTATTTTCGAAAATTATGTGATAAAGATAAGAAAAAGATTTTTGAAAAATATTTTTATAATTTTCGAAAATAACTAAGAAAAATGAAAAAGATTTGATTTTTGAAAAAGATTTTGAAAAAGATAAGATTTTTAAATTGAAAATTTGATTTGACTTATAAAAACAACTAGATTTTAAAATTTTTTGAAAAAGGCAAATCTAATTTTCGAATTTATGAGAGAGAAAAAGGGAAAGATATTTTTTTGATTTTTGAATTCTTTTTATGAAGAGAGAGAAAAACAAGAAAAATGATGCAATGCATGAGAATTTTAGATCAAAACATGTGATGCATGCAAGAATGCTATGAATGTCAAGATGAACACCAAGAACACTATGAAGATCATGATGAACATCAAGAACACATTTTTGAAAAATTTTTAATGCAAAGAAAACATGCAAGACACCAAACTTAGAATTCTTTAATGCGTAGACACTAAGAATTCAAGAATGCATATGAAAAACAAGAAAAGACACAAAACATGCAAATGCAAAGATCAAACAAGAAGACTCACCAAGAACAACTTGAAGATCATGAAAAACACTATGAATGCATGAGAATTTTCGAAAAATGCAAGATGCACATGCAATTGACACCAAACTTATAACATGACTCAAGACTCAAACAAGAAACAGAAAAATATTTTTGATTTTTATGATTTTCTAATTTTTTTTTGATTTTTCGAAAATTAATTTGAAAAAGGAAAATAAGGATTCCAAAATTTTTAATATGAATTCCAGGAATCTTGCATTCTTAGTCTAAAGCTTCAGTCCAGGAATTAGACATGGCTCACTAGCCAGCCAAGCTTTCAATGAAAGCTCCGGTCCAAAACACTAGACATGGCCAATGGCCAGCCAAGCTTCAGCATGTAAATCAGGAACAACAGCAGGTGGATTAGCAACAACTAGCTTGCTCTTGATAACAAATTGCAAGCCTCAGTCCAAATGAATTTAGACATGGCTTTACAGCTAGCCAGGCTTCACATGCTTTATGAAACACTAGAATTCATTCTTTAAAAATTTTGAATAAATTTTTTTTTTTTGAAAACAAAGGAAAAATTTTTGAAAGATTTTTTTTTTTTGAAAAATTTTTTGAAAACTTTTTGAAAAGAAAACGAAAAGAAAGTTACCCAATCTGAGCAACAAGATGAACCGTCAGTTGTCCAAACTCGAACAATCCCCGGCAACGGCGCCAAAAACTTGGTATTGTTGCCGGATCAAACTTGGCACTGATGTTACCGGACCAAAAGCTTGCCGAAAACTCGAACAATCCCCGGCAACGGCGCCAAAAACTTGGTATTCGAAATTGCTACTCAGGTTGTGAATTGTTGTTCGAAATTGGTTCCCCGGCAATGGCACCAAAAACGGATGCACAGAACCATGGTCTAAACATATCTTCACAACTTCGCATAACTAACCAGCAAGTGCACTGGGTCGTCCAAGTAATACCTTACGTGAGTAAGGGTCGAATCCCACGGAGATTGTTGGTATGAAGCAAGCTATGGTCACCTTGTAAATCTCAGTCAGGAGGATATCAAATGGTTATAGAGTTTTCGAAAATAATATAATAAAATAGGGATAGAAATACTTATGTAATTCATTGGTGAGAGTTTCAGATAAGCGAATAGAGATGCTTTTGTTCCTCTGAACCTCTGCTTTCCTGCTATCTTCATCCAATCAGTCTTACTCCTTTCCATGGCTGGCTTTATGTGATACATCACCACTGTCAATGGCTACTTTTGGTCATCTCTCGGGAAAATGATCCAATGCCCTGTCACGGCACGGCTAATCGTCTGGAGGCATCACCCTTGTCAATGGCTTCATCTTATCCTCTCAGTGAAAATGGTCAACGCACCCTGTCACGGCACGGCTATTCATCTGTTGGTTCTCGATCATGCTGGAATAGGATTTATTATCCTTTTGCGTCTGTCACTAACGCCCTGCAATCGCGAGTTTGGAGCTCGTCACAGTCATTCATTCATTGAATCCTACTCGGAATACCACAGACAAGGTTTAGACTTTCCGGATTCTCTTGAATGCCGCCAATATTCTAGCTTACGCCACGAAGATTCTGATTAAGAGATCTAAGAGATACTCATTCAATTCTAATGTAGAACGGAAGTGGTTGTCAGGCACGCGTTCATAGGGAATGATGATGATTGTCACGTTCATCACATTCAGATTGAAGTACGAATGAATATCTTAGAAGCAAAGCAAGATGAATTGAATAGAAAATAGTAGTACTTTGCATTAATCTTTGAGGAACAGCAGAGCTCCACACCTTAATCTATGGAGTGTAGAAACTCTACCGTTGAAAATACATAAGTGAGAGTCCAGGCATGGCCGAGAGGCCAGCCCTCAAACGTGACCTAAGATAGTATACAACTGATCAAAGATCAAAAGCTGATCAAAAGATACCTAATACAATAGTAAAAGGTCCTATTTATAATAAACTAGCTACTAGGGTTTACAGAAGTAAGTAATTGATGCATAAATTCACTTCCGGGGCCCACTTGGTGTGTGCTTGGGCTGAACTTGAGTGTTGCACGTGTAGAGGTCCTTTTTGGAGTTGAACGCCAGTTTTTGTGCCAGTTTGGGCGTTCAACTCTGGTTTTAGATCCTTTTCTGGCGTTGGACGCCAGATTTGGGCAGAGAGCTGGCGTTGAATGCCAGTTTGCGTCATCTAAACTTGGCCAAAGTATGGACTATTATACATTTCTTGAAAGCCCTGGATGTCTACTTTCCAACGAAATTGGAAGCGCGCCATTTTGAGTTCTGTAGCTCCAGCAAATCCACTTTGAGTGCAGGAAGGTCAGAATCTAACAGCATCAGCAGTCCTTCTTCGACCTCTGAATCTGATTTTTGCTCAAGTCCCTCAATTTCAGCCAGAAAATACTTGAAATCACAGAAAAACACACAAACTCATAGTAAAGTCCAGAAATGTGAATTTAACATAAAAACTAATGAAAACATCCCTAAAAGTAACTAGATCCTACTAAAAACATACTAAAAACAATGCCAAAAAGCGTATAAATTATCCGCTCATCATAGTTCCAGATATTTTTTGCCTGTCTGTTTGCCACAGATTAGCCTAGAACTCCTGAACCATATTCCTTCCCACTTTTGTTTCAGGATTAGCTAGGACTTCCTAGTTCCTGTTTCGAATCTGCTCTTGGATCTTTGGATATTCATCTTCTTTCAGATCAAACTTGACTTCCGAGATCACTGATCTTAGACCCATTATTTTGTAGTAATGGTCTGAATGTTCTTTGGTTAAGAACTTCCCTTGATTCCAAAGTGGTTTTGGAATACTCTCTTTCTTGCCTCTTGGAGTGGGTTGTTTTCCTTTAGGGGCCATGATCTTAGTGGGTATAGTTTAGTGATCACGGATAAACACACCAAACTTAGAGGTTTGCTTGTCCTCAAGCAAAAGAAAAGAAAAGAGAGGGATAGAAGGAGAGCTAGTGTCGAATGGTGGATTTAAAAGGGAGGGGGGTGGGTTTTCGAAAATTTTAAAAAGATAAGATAGAAGATATGATTTATAAAAAATAAGTATGATATGAAAAGATGTGATTTAAAATTGAAAAGATATGAAAGATATTTGAAAAAGATAAATTTGGATTTTGAAAAAGATAATGTGGAGATTTGAAAAAGATATTGATGAGTTGAAAAGATTTTAGAAGGAAAAGAGGTAGATTTGTTTTGGAAAATTTGAAAAAGAGTTGGATTGGATTGAAAAAGAATTTGTGTTTATGGATTAAGATACATTTGATATTTTTAAAGTAGGGTTTTTAGAAATTAGGGTTTGTAACATGTTTATGCAAGAAATCATGAATTGAAACATGAAAATTAAAATTAAAATAAAAAATGTGAAATAAAAACGAATTTACCTCCTCCCCACCATCCTGGCGTTAAACGCCCAAATGCTGCATGTTTTGGGCGTTTAACGCCCAAATGCTGCTTCTCCTGGGCGTTCAACGCCCAGCTGTTGCTTCTTTCTGGCGTTGAACGCCAGCAACTCCTTTGTCACTGGGCGTTTTTCTGAACGCCCAGGATGCTGTCAATCTGGCGTTAAACGCCCAGAAGCTGCTTCTTTCTGGCGTTTAACGCCCAGATGGCTATCATTACTGGCGTTAAACGCCCAGTAGATGCTCCTTTTAGGCGTTTAATGCCCAGTTGTGCCTCTTACTGGCGTTTTCTTGCCGGTGAGCTCTTTTTCTCTGTTTTGTGTGCTGAATCCTTTTGTAACCCTGTGAACCTATGCAATTGACTCTTTACCTTATTAATAGTGAACTTTATATAAACAAATAAAATCAAGAATAGGGCAAAACAACAGAAAAAGTTTTTCCAATGGCTGGGTTGCCTCCCAGCAAGCGCTTCTTTATTGTCTTTAGCTGGACCTTGCTGAGCTTTTAATCTAGCCTCAGCCTTGAGCACTCTTGCTCAACATTACCTTCAAGATAGTGTTTGATTCTCTGTCCATTAACAATGAACTTCTTATCAGAATCAATGTCTTGAAGCTCCACATAACGATATGGTGATACACTTGTAATCACATATGGTCCCCTCCACTGGGATTTCAGTTTCCCAGGGAATAGCCTGAGCCTAGAGTTAAACAACAAAATCTTTTGTCCTGGTTCAAAGACTCTTGATGACAGCTTTCTGTCATGCCATCTTTTTTATTTTTCCTTATAAAGCTTGGCATTTTTGAAAGTAGTGAGTCTGAATTCCTCTAGCTCATTTAGCTAGAGCAATCTTTTTTCTCCGGCTAATTTGGCATCAAAGTTTAGGAATCTAGTTGCCCAGTAGGCCTTATGTTCCAGTTCCACGGGCAGATGACAGGCCTTACCATATACAAGCTGGTATGGAGAGGTCCCTATAGGAGTTTTGAATGCTGTTCTGTAAGCCCACAGAGCATCATCCAAGCCTCTTGCCCAATCCTTTCTACGAGTACTTACAGTCCATTCCAGGATTCTTTTTAGTTCTCTATTAGAAACTTCAGCTTGCTCATTTGTCTGTGGATGATATGGAGTGGCCACCTTGTGGCTAATCCCATACCGGACCATGGCAGAGTAAAGCTGTTTGTTGCAGAAGTGAGTGCCCCCATCACTGATTAGTACTCTAGGGACACCAAACCTGTCTTAGTATCATTAGTGGGTGTGGCAATGGCCTCTACCCATTTTGATACATAATTGATTGCCACCAGAATATAAGTGTTTGAGTATGATGGTGGGAAATGTCCCATGAAGTCAATTCCCCATACATCAAACAACTCAATCTCCAAGATCCCTTGTTAAGGCATGGCGTAACCATGAGGCAGATTGGAGGCGTAACCAGCTGTCACAGTTACGTACAAACTCTCGGAAATCTCTATATAGGGTAGGCCAGTAGAAGCCACATTGGAGGACCTTGGTGGCTGTTCGCTCACCTCCGAAATGGCGTCCATATTGTGATCCATGGCAATGCCATAAGATCTTCTGTGCTTCTTCTCTGGCACACACCTACGGATTATTCCATCTGCACATCTCTTAAAGAGATAGGGTTCATCCCACAAGTAGTACTTTGCATCAGTAATTAATTTTTTCTTTGTTGCCTGCTGTACTCCTTGGGTATGAACTTTGCAGCTTTATAGTTTGCAATGTCTGCAAACCATGGTGTTTCCTGAATGACAAACAAATGCTCATCTGGAAAGGTTTCAGAGATCTCAAAAGAAGGGGGGACGCCCCTTCTATTGGCTCTATCCGGGACAGATGATCAGCCACTTGGTTCTCTGTCCCTTTTCTGTCTCTTATTTCTATATCAAACTCTTGCAGAAGCAACACCCATCTTATGAGCCTGGGTTTTGAATCCTGCTTTGTGAGTAGATATTTAAGAGCAGCATGGTCAGTGTACACAATGACTTTTGATCCTACTAAGTATGATCTAAACTTGTCAATGGCATAAACCACTGCAAGCAACTCTTTTTCTGTGGTTGTGTAATTTTTCTGGGCATCATTTAAAACACAGCTAGCATAACAAATGACATGCAGAAGCTTGTCATGCCTCTGCCCCCAGTACTGCACCAATGGCGTGGTCACTGGCATCACACATTAGTTCAAATGGTAATGTCCAGTCTGGTGCACAAATAACTGGTGCTGTGACCAGCTTAGCTTTCAGAGTCTCAAATGCTTGCAGGCACTCTGTGTCAAACACAAATGGCGTGTCAGCAGCCAGCAAATTACTCAAGGGTTTTGCAATTTTTGAAAAATCCTTTATAAACCTCCTGTAGAATCTTGCATGTCCCAGAAAGTTTCTGATTGCCTTAACATTAGCAGGTGGTGGTAATTTTTCAATTACTTCTACTTTAGCTTGATCCACCTCTATTCCCTTGCTTGAAATTTTATGCTCAAGGACAATCCCTTCAGTTACCATAAAGTGACATTTTTCCCAGTTTAAAACTAGGTTGGTCTCTTGGCATCTTTTCAGAACAAGTGCTAAATGGTTAAGGCAGGAGCTGAAGGAGTCTCCAAATACTGAAAAGTCATCCATGAAGACTTCCAGAAATTTCTCTACCATATCAGAGAAGATAGAGAGCATGCACCTCTGAAAGGTTGCAGGTGTATTACACAGACCAAAAGGCATCCTTCTATAAGCAAACACTCCAGAAGGACATGTAAATGCTATTTTCTCTTGGTCCTGAGGATCTACTACAATTCGGTTATAACCTGAATAGCCATCCAAAAAGCAGTAGTATTCATGACCTGCTAGTCTCTCTAGCATCTTGTCTATGAATGGTAAAGGAAAATGATCCTTTCTGGTGGCTGTATTGAGCCTTCTGTAATCAATACACATGCGCCACCCTGTAACTGTTCTTGTAGGAACCAGTTCATTCTTTTCATTATGAACCACTGTCATACCCCCCTTTTTGGGGACAACTTGAACAGGGCTCACCCAGGGGCTATCAGAAATAGGATAAATAATCCCAGCCTCTAGTAACTTGGTGACCTCCTTCTGCACTACTTCCTTCATGGCTGGATTTAGCCGCCTCTGTGGTTGAACCACTGGCTTAGCATCATCTTCCAATAGGATTTTGTGCATGCATCTAGCTGGGCTTATGCCCTTAAGGTCATTTATGGAACACCCAAGAGCTGTCTTGTGTGTCCTTAGCACTTGAATTAGTGCTTCCTCTTCCAGTGGATTTAAAGCAAAGCTTATGATCACTGGAAAAGTGTCACCTTCTCCCAGAAATACATATTTCAGGGATGGTGGTAATGGCTTGAGCTCAGGTTTAGGAGGTGTTTCCTCCTCCTGAGGAATTTTCAGAAGTTCTTTTAATTCTTCTAAATCCTCCAAATCAGGCTGAACATCTTTAAAGATGTCTTCCAGCTCTGATTCGAGACTCTCAGCCATGTTGATCTCCTCTAGCAAAGAGTCAATAAGATCAACTTTCATGTAGTCTTTGGGTGTGTCTGGATGCTGCATGGCTTTGACAGCATTTAACTTGAACTCATCCTCATTGACCCTCAGGGTTACTTCCCCCTTTTGGACATCAATGAGAGTTCGTCCAGTTGCTAGGAAAGGTCTTCCTAGAATGAGAGTAGAACTTTTGTGCTCTTCCATTTCCAGCACCACAAAGTCAGTGGGAAAGGTGAATGGCCCAACCCTGACAATCATGTCTTCAATCACGCCTGATGGGTATTTAATGGAGCCATCAGCAAGTTGGAGACATATCCGGGTTGGTTTGACTTCTTCAGTTAAACCAAGCTTTCTGATAGTGGATGCAGGTATTAGATTGATGGTTGCTCCAAGATCACATAAAGCTGTCTTGGTGCAATTACCCTCTAGTGTGCATGGTATCAGAAAGCTCCCGGGATCCTTAAGCTTTTCTGGGAAGCTTTTCAGAATGACTGCACTACATTCTTCAGTGAGGAGAACTCTTTCAGTTTCTCTCCAATCCTTCTTATGACTCAAGATCTCTTTCATGAACTTGGCATAAGAAGGTATTTGCTCAATTGCCTCTGCAAACGGAATCTTTATTTCAAGAGTCTGAAGATAGTCTGCAAAGCGAGCAAATTGCTTATCCTGCTCCTCCTTATGGAGTTTCTGAGGATAAGGCATCTTGGCTTTGTATTCCTTAACCTTAGTTCCTGCAGGTTTACTTCCTACAGAGGTGGTTGGAGAAGCCTTTTTAGAGGGGTTGTTATCAGCACTGGTGTGTGTCTGATCCCTCACTGGCATCTGATTGCCAGAGTCAGAAGCTGGAGTGGCGTTGGACACCAACTCCTTACTTGTTCCTGGCTTTTGAATGCCAGAACTGAGCTTCTATTGGGCGTTTGACGCCAAATCCTTGCTTGTTTCTGGCGTTTGAATGCCAGAGTTATTCCTCTCTGGGCTCTTACTGTCCTCAGAAGGATTATGAATAGCAGTTTGTTCATTTCTTGGCTTCCTGTTGCTTTGAAGTGAGGTATTTAATGTTTTTCCACTTCTTAATTGAACTGCTTGGCACTCTTCTGTTATTTGTTTTGATAACTGCTGTTTTGTTTGCTTCAACTGCACTTCCATATTTATATTAGCCATTCTTGTATCTTGTAATATCTCCTTGAATTCGGCCAGCTGTTTTGTTAGAAAATCTAATTGCTGATTGAATTCAGTAAGTTGTTCTGCAGGAGTGAGTTCAGCAGTTACTGTTTTAGCCTCTTCTTTCATGGAAGATTCACTGCTTAGGTACAGATGCTGATTTCTGGAAACTGTATCAATGAGCTCTTGAGCTTCTTCAATTGTCTTTCTCATGTGTATAGATCCACCAGTTGAGTGGTCTAGAGAAGTTTGAGCTTTCTCTGCAAGCCCATAATAGAAGATGTCTAACTGCACCCATTCTGAAAACATTTCAGAGGGGCATTTTCTTAGCATCTCTCTGTATCTCTCCCAAGCATCATAAAAAGATTCATTATCTCCTTACTTAAAGCCTTGGATGTCCAGCCTTAGCTGTGTCATCCGTTTGGGAGGGAAGTATTGATTCAGGAAGTTTTCTGACAGCTGTTTCCATGTCTTTATGCTAGCTTTAGGTTGGTTATTTAACCACCTCTTAGCTTGATCTTTTACAGCAAATGGAAACAGTAATAGTCTGTAGACATCCTGATCTACTTCCTTATCATATACTGTGTCAGCAATCTGTAAAAACTGTGCCAGAAACTCTGTAGGTTCTTCCTGAGGAAGACCGAAATACTGGCAACTTTGCTGCACCATGATAATGAGCTGAGGATTCAACTCAAAGCTACTGACTCCAATGGAGGGTATACAGATACTGCTCCCATATGAAACAGTAATGGGGTTGGCATATGACCCCACTTAGATCCATGATGGAGAAAAGGAAATTGATATGAATAGCAAATAGAATATATATATATATATATATATATATATATATATATATATATATATATATATATATATATATATTTTGTAAAAAGGGAACGAGTAAATAATAAAAGAAAAGAGAATAAAATAGTTTGAAATTAAATATAGAATTCGAAAATTAGAAATAAAAAAAATTTAAGATTAAAATAATTACTTAATTAAGAAGATTTGAAAAATTTTGGATATGGTTTTTGATAAAGATTTGAATTTTGAAATTTTAAAACTAAGATAAGATAAAATAATTTTTTTTAAATAAAATCTGAATTTTTAAAAGGAAAATTCGAAAAATCAATTAAAATAAAGGAAAAAGATATTTTTGAATTCAATGAGGAGAGAGAGAAACAATAAAAAGACACAAAACTTAAAATTTTTAGATGCTCCTTATTTTCGAAAATTTTGGAGGGAGAACACCAAGGAACACCAAACTTAAAAATTTTAAGATCAAGACACAAGGAAAACTCAAGAACACTTTGAAGACTCACAAGAACAACAAGAACATGAAGGAAGAACACCAAACTTAAAATTTTTAGAAAATCACAATAAAATTTTCGAAAATTATAGAAAGATCAACAAGAAAATACCAAACTTAAAGTTTGGCACAATATTTAATCAAAGAAAAATTATTTTTGAAAAAGATTTTAAAAAATAAGATACTCAATTACCAAGAACATAGACGAACGCTCTAGCCAATTGAGCTGTAAATGTAACACTTGTTTTGAAGAAGTAATTTTTTTTTAATTAAGAATAAAATTTTTTTTGAAAGCTAATGTTTTGAAAAAGCACAAGAAAAACAAGAAAAGAAAAAGAACAAGAAAAACTAAAGATCAAACAAGAAAAATAAACAATTGAAGATCCAGGAAAAACAAAGAACACAAATTCGAAAGTTTAAAGGAAAATATAAAATATGCAATTGACACCAAACTTAAAATATGAAACTAAACTTAAACAGAAGAACTCAATTATTAGTAAAAATAAAAATAAAAATAAAATAAAATTAATAAAAAAATAAAGTTTCGAAAAATTTTTGAAAGAGAAAATAAGGATTCTAAAATTTTAACAAGAACAATAATAAAAGACTCTGACCCAAAATACAAAATCTTCCTAATCTAAGCAACAGGATGAACCGTCAGTTGTTCAAACTCGAACATTCCCTGGCAACGGCGCCAAAAACTTGGTGCACGAATTGTGAATCACACTTTTCACAACTCGTACCACTAACCAGCAAGTGCACTGGGTCGTCCAAGTAATACCTTACGTGAGTAAGGGTTGAATCCTACGGAGATTGTTGGTTTGAATCAATCTATGGTTATCTTGTAAATCTTAGTCAGGAGGTCAATTATAATTATCAGTTTGACTTGTGAAAAATAAAAGAGCACTAATTAAATACTTGTTCTGCAGTAATGGAGAATATGTTGGAGTTTTGGAGATGCTTTGTCTTCTGAATCTCTGCTTTTTCCTTGCCTTCTTCTTCACGCACGCAAGGTTCCTTCTATGGCAAGCTGTGTGTCGGTGGATCACCGTTGTCAATGGCTACCATCCGTCCTCTCAGTGAAAAGGGTACAGGTGCGCTGTCACCACACGGCTAATCATCTGTCGGTTCCCACTCATGCTGGAATAGGATCCATTGATCCTTTTGCGTCTGTCACTACACCCAGCCCTTGTGAGTTTGAAGCTCGTTACAGTCATTCAATCCCTGAATCCTACTCGGAATACCACAGACAAGGTTTAGACTTTCCGGATTCTCAAGAATACTGCCACTGGATTCTAGCTTATACCACGAAGATTCTGATTAAGGAATCCAAGAGATATTCATTCAATCGAAGGTAGAACGGAGGTGGTTGTCAGGCACGCGTTCATAGGTTGAGGATGATGATGAGGGTCACGGATCATCACATCCATCATATTGAAGTGCGAATGAACATCTTAGATAGAAACAAGCGTGTTTGAATAGAAAACAGAAATAGTTGCATAATTCATCGAACCACAGCAGAGCTCCTCACCCCCAACAATGGAGTTTAGAGACTCATGCCGTCAAAGAGTACAAAATTCAGATCTAAAATGTCATGAGGTACAAAATAAATATCTAAAAGTTGTTTAAATACTAAACTAGTAACCTAGGTTTACAGAAAATGAATAAACTAAGATAATTGGTGCAGAAATCCACTTCTGGGGCCCACTTGGTGTGTGCTGGGGCTGAGACTTAAGATTCTCACGTGCCTGGGCTGTTTTGGGCGTTCAACGCCAGGTTGTAACCTGTTTCTGGCGTTGAACTCCAACTTGTAACTTGTTTCTGGCGCTGGACGCCAGACTGCAACATGGAACTAGCGTTGAACGCCAGTTTACGTCATCTATTCTTGAGCAAAGTATAGACTATTATATATTTCTAGAAAGCCCTGGATGTCTACTTTTCAACGCAATTGGAAGCGCACCAATTTGACTTCTGTAGCTCCAGAAAATCTATTCCGAGTGCTGAGAGGTCAGAATCCAACAGCATCAGCAGTCCTTTTTCAGCCTGAATCAGATTTTTTCTCAGCTCCTTCAATTTCAGCCAGAAAATACCTGAAATTACAGAAAAATACACAAACTCATAGTAAAGTCCAAAAATATGAATTTTGCCTAAAAACTAATGAAAATATACTAAAAACTAACCAAATCATGCTAAAAACTATATGAAATTAACCCCAAAAAGCGTATAAAATATCCGCTCATCAGGGATCAGCGATAAGATCTCTCCCCTTCTACGCCACTTTAAGGAAAGGAAAAAATTTCGAATGGATAAAGGAATGCAAGCAAGCCTTCCAGGATTTCAAAAACTTCCTAGGACAACCACCTATTCTAACTCGACCACAAAAGGAAGAACCACTCATATTGTACCTTGCGGTAGGAAGTCGGGCAGTAGCCTCAGCACTGGTTCGGGAGGACGACAAAGGGAAACAACCTGTATACTTCATTAGTAAAGCGCTGCAGGGATCCGAGCTAAACTACCAAAAAATAGAAAAGTTTGCCTATACTCTCATACTGACATCTCGACGACTTCGCCCGTACGTCCAGGCTCACACCATTAAGGCTCGAACCGACCAGCCCATAAAAGGAATATTGCAGAAAATAGATCTAGCAGGCAGAATTTTACAATGGGCAGTCGAATTATACAAGTTCGACCTCCAATATGAAGCTCGGACAGCCATTAAATCACAGTACTTAGCCGACTTCATTGCAGAATTCACAGATACCCTGGAAACCCCCACAGAATGGAATCTCTACGTGGACAGTTCGTCAAATAAGACGGGAAGCGGCGCGGGTGTGATAATAGAAAGCAACCAAGGAACCCAAGTTGAGCTTTCCCTCAAATTTGGGTTCCCAGCTGGTGCGATTTTTTACAACCACACTTACTAACCGGCAAGTGCACCGGGTCATACCAAGTAATACCTTACGTGAGTAAGGGTCGATCCCACGAGAATTGATGGATTAAGCAACAATAGCGTTTGATAGGATTAGTTAGAGAAACAAAAAAGAGTATTTGAATATTCAATCGTGCAGAAAATAAAATAGAAAAGTAAATAAACTGGGAAGAAAATATGGAAAAGATAATTAAGGTTTTAGAGTTATCTATTTTTCCGGATTTATTTTTCTTACTAACTATTTTAATCATGTAGGATTTAATTTATGGCAAACTATATGTGACTAGACCCTAATTCCTTAGACCTTCCTAGTCTCCTCTAAAATTCATCAACAGCCAATTCCTTGGTCAATTAATTCCAATTAGAGGGTGATAATCAAATTCCAGTTTATATGCCACAAAAACTCTAATTACCCAAAAATAAAAGGATTATATGTCACGTATCCCGTTAAGTCCAAATAATTAAAATTTAGGAGAATATGTTTTCAAGCTGTTGTTCAAGTAAAGAGCTTTTCCAAGTTTTACAGGAACTCAAATAGAAAGAGGGTCATACTTCCGTTCCACCCAAATTCATAAAATAAGAACGAAAACAATTATTGAAATATAAATCCATGCATAAATTAAAATAGAAAAAGTAATAAAATCAATCCATACAAATAGACAGAGCTCCTAACCTTAACAATGGAGGATTAGTTGCTCATTATTGAGAGGGAAAATAAAGATTGTAAATTCGGATGGAATGGGATCCTCCCCCGGACCTCTACAAAGGAAGGAAAGCTTCCTCCTTTTATAACTAATCCTAATAAATTTAAAAATCAAATATCTAAAATTAAAATTAAAATAATATCTTTTTCTAAAATAAAATTTGAATTTAAATTCGAATTAATTAACAAGTCTTCAGCTGATGGGTGGGGACCACTTGATTTGTCCATTCTGCAGCTTCTAATCTGTGATTTCTGGGCTAAGAACTGGGTCAAAACGGCCCAGAAATCGCCCCCAGCATTTTTCTACATTTTCTGCACGTGGCGCATGTGACGCGTCCGCGTCGTCCACGCGTTCGCGTCATTTGTGCAGATTCCAGTCCACACGTTCGTGTCAGGCACGCGATCGCGTCATTGCGATTTCCTCCATTCCGTGCGGTCGCGTGAGCCATGCGTCCGCGTCGGTATTAGCTGGTCATCTCCTTGGCTTCTTCTCTTTCTCTGCAGAAACTCCATCAAATTCCGCCAAATGCTACCTAAAATAAACAGTATTGTACAAAACTTAAAATAGCATCCATAGTGGCTAAAATATAATTAATTCTTAATTAAATTCAACAATTTAGAAGCAAATTCACTAGGAAAAGATAGACAAGATGCTCACGTATCACAACACCAAACTTAAACTGTTGCTTGTCCTCATGCAACCAAATCTAATATAAGCTTAGGATGTGAATTTGCATGAGAATGAGAGTTCGATTAAGCTCATGTCTCTTCTTATAGTGGGATTTACAACTGCAATCCTGAATAGTTTTGGCATCTCACTTTATCCTTTGAAGTTCAGAATGATTGGCATCCATAGGAACTCAGAATTCAGATAGTGTTATTGACTCTCCTAGTTTAGTATATTGATTCTTGAACACAGCTACTTTATGAGTCTTGGCTATGACCCTAAGCATTTTGTTTTCCAGTATTACCACTGGATACATAAATGCCACAGACATATAACTGAGTGAACCTTTTCAGATTGTGACTCAGCTTTGCTAGAGTCCCCAGTTAGAGGTGCCCAGAGCTCTTAAGCACACTCTTTTTGCTTTGGACCACGACTTTAACCGCTCAGTCTCAAGCTTTTCACTTGACACCTTCACGCCACAAGCACATGGTTAGGGACATCTTGATTTAGCCGCTTAGGCCAGGATTTTATTCCCTTAGACCCTCCTATCCATTAATGCTCAAAGTCTTGGATCCTTTTTACCCTTTGCCTTTTAGTTTAAAGGGTTATTGGCTTTTTCTACTTGCTTCTTTTTTTTCTGCTTGCTTATTTATTTATTTATTTATTTTTTTTCGCAAGCTTTGTGTTTTTCACTGCTTTTTCTTGCTTCAAGAATCAATTTTTTTTATTTTTCAGATTATCAATAACATTTCCCTTTTTCATCATTCTTTCAAGAGCCAACAATTTTAACATTCATAAACTTCACCATAAAAAATATGCACTGTTCATGTCATGCATTCAGAATCACAGAAAATACCACCACATTTAAGTAAATAAGACTTATTATTCAATATAGACCACTTTCTCATGCAATATATCACTCCTATTTTTTTAAGCTCAGTGAGTAATACATGAGACATCTTTTCAGAATTAAAGCAATAGAAAAACTAAACTAGTACCAGGATTCTAACTAATAAAGGATCATGCAACAAACACAGCAAAATAACAGGGAACCGGAACATAACATAGAAAAAGAGGGGAGGAATAAAAAATGAAAGGAATTCAACCACCTTAATTATTCTAGCGGTCGCTCTATTCTTCAGGCTGTGCTCCTTCGCGAAGATGATTCGCCTCCCTTTTGTACTAGAAAACCTATAAGCGCAGCGTCAACACCAAACTTAAAGGTTTGCTTGTCCTCAAGCAAAGAAGAACTGAAAATAGAAGAGACAAATATTAAAATGAAAGAAAAAATAAAAGGATAAGAGAATAAGAGAGAATTAGGATTGGGAGAGAGAGAGAGAAAGAAACTGGGCAACGCAAGCGACGTGTTCGCGTTAACGACGTGATCGCGTACGTCGCGCATCCTTCATAATGACGCGTTAGCGTCATGCACGCGTCTGCGTGACCAAATTTGTGCTTTTAGCACACTTCTTGCCTCAAGCCAGCTTAACACTCTGTCCAAACACCTTCTACGTCGATTTTTTGGGTCACGCGTCCGCGTGGATGACGCAGTCGCGTGAAGTGGCAAAAATCATGAATGACGCGGTCGCGTGAGCCATGCGTCCGCGTGGGCTTGTTTGTGCTAGAGGCATCATTCTTGCGCCACTCCCGCGCAACTCTCTGTTCAAATTTATTTTTCACACACACATGATTGACGCGTTCGCGTCAATGACGCGATCGCGTCGTGTGCCTCTCTTTTTTTTTTTTTAGTTTAGCCTGAGGTGTTCGGTTCCTGTGATAAATTAGTTGCATGATCAGAAAATTAGTAAGAACTTAATAAAAATCAAATAAGTAAAAATTTACTACTAATAAAAATAAAACAAAATAAAGCTAAGAATGAAAAGGAATGATCATACTACGGTGGGTTGTCTCCCACCTACCACTTTTAGTTAAAGTCCTTAAGTTGGACATGTTGTGAGCTTCTTGTCATGGTGGCTTGTGCTTATACTGATCCAGGAATCTCCACCAATGTTTGTTAATCCAATGGCTACCGGGATCCCAAACTAGGCGCATAACGCCTTTGAGCAAGTTAAAGCAAGTGACAAAGCCCCAATAGTGTTGATTGTGAGAATGAATTCCAGGGTCCCAAACCTTGCTTTTACACCCGTCTTCTTGTGTATCACCATTGTTTCCACCGGGTGGCAAGCAATCTGAATTCTCACAAAGACATCCAAACAACCTTCTAGACCCATTCAGATTAGCTCTATACCAATTCTTGCACTTCAATTCGGAGCATGCAACTATATTGAACCTTGCTTGACAACTCTTACCACTAACCATCTTCCTCTTGCTCTTAATGCTACAAAGAGCTCTAAGTTGACCATCCGTCTCCAGTAGTCCATATTCAAGTGAGAAAGTAAAGGTTAAGGGTAGAAATTTTACCCACTTGAATGTTGTATTGGATGGTGATGGCTTTGGGAGAGGTCTTGCAAGCTCCACTCTCTTGTGTTCTTCTTTAAATTCTTCCTCCTCTTTGCAAGCTTCCTCAATTTCAACCTCTTCTTCTTGGTAGCTTTCTTTTTCAACTAACTCTTCATTGACCTTGGTCTCAGAGCCAGCTACTTTATCACTTCTCAGTTGAATAACCTTGCAGTCTTCTCTTGGGTTCACCACTGTATCACTTGGAAATGTACTTACAAACTTCTCAGGTAATTGCTTGCTCATTTGGCCCATTTGCACTTCTAAGTTTCTAATGGAGGCTCTGGTTTCCTGCATAAAACTCATCATCATCTCCCAATTAGAATCCTCTTGGGATTTAGAGTTTTCCTGTTGAGTTGATTGAAACTGGTGGTTATTAAAATTATTTTGTTGAGAACCATCTTGAGAATTATGATTAAAATTTTGTGGCCTCTGAGGTTGCTCTCTCCACCCAAAATTTGGGTGATTTCTCCACCCCTGATTGTAAGTCTTAGAATAGGGATCATTGTTGGGGTTTTTAGGAGCACTCCCCATGTAATTGACTTCTTGAAGAGGATTTTGGGTGTTGATAGCTAAGACTTGCATGCCACCCATCTGTTGAGTAAGTAGATTTAATTGCTGAGTCATAAGCTTGTTTTGGGCAAGAATAGCATTAAAAATTTCTACTTCCATAACACCCTTCTTCTGAGGAGCTTCAATATCTGAAGGTGGCTCTTGATATGGGTAGAAATATGATGGTTCTTGGTAGTTGAAACATGGAGCATTGAAGTTTCTTTGGTTTTGGCTTTGCCAACCAACACTTTGATAGTTCCTCCATCCACCATAATATGAATCACTACTTGAGTGTGAGTAGTAACCCATGTGATCTCTCTCCATTATTTTTCCTTAGCACAACACACCAAACAGAATTAAACGCACCATGTGGTAAACAGGAAAGCAAAGAAGAAAGAACAGAATTCCAAAAATTAAAATAAAAAAAGTTAAAATAAACTAACTAGGAAACACCAAACTTAATTTCAGAAATAAAAAAAAATATTAGTGCTATTTATTTAAATTTTTTTTTGAGATAAAAATAAAATAATTTTTTTAACAAAAAATAAACAAAGTAAAATGGAGAAAAAATAAAACTGAAAAGAAAAATAAAATAAAATAAAAATGACGAGATTTAAATAAAAAAAATTTAAAAGGAAGTAAAACAATAACGGAAACGGGGACAGGGGGAACAGGGGAAACAAGAAAACAAGGGAATTTTTTTTTTAATTTTAACAGAAGTAAAAAAAATAATAAAGCAAACAGGGACAGGGGGCGCTAACGAAAAAAAACAAGGAAATTTTAATTTATTTTATTTTATTTTATTTTATTTTTTTTATTTTATAATAAAATAATATTTAAATAAAATTAAAATTAAAACGCCTAATCTAAGCAATCAAACAATTAATAGTTGTTAATTACAATCAATCCCCAGCAACGGCGCCAAAAACTTGGTGCGATTTTTTACAACCACACTTACTAACCGGCAAGTGCACCGGGTCGTACCAAGTAATACCTTACGTGAGTAAGGGTCGATCCCACGAAGATTGATGGATTAAGCAACAATAGCGTTTGATAGGATTAGTTAGAGAAACAAAAAAGAGTATTTGAATATTCAATCGTGCAGAAAATAAAATAGTAAAGTAAATAAATTGGGAAGAAAATATGGAAAAGATAATTAAGGTTTCAGAGTTATCTATTTTTCCGGATTTATTTTTCTTACTAACTATTTTAATCATGTAGGATTTAATTTATGGCAAACTATATGTGACTAGACCCTAATTCCTTAGACCTTCCTAGTCTCCTCTAAAATTCATCAACAGCCAATTCCTTGGTCAATTAATTCCAATTAGAGGGTGATAATCAAATTCCAGTTTATATGCCACAAAAACTCTAATTACCCAAAAATAAAAGGATTATATGTCACGTATCCCGTTAAGTCCAAATAATTAAAATTTAGGAGAATATGTTTTCAAGCTGTTGTTCAAGTAAAGAGCTTTTCCAAGTTTTACAGGAACTCAAATAGAAAGAGGGTCATACTTCCGTTCCACCCAAATTCATAAAATAAGAACGAAAACAATTATTGAAATATAAATCCATGCATAAATTAAAATAGAAAAAGTAATAAAATCAATCCATACAAATAGACAGAGCTCCTAACCTTAACAATGGAGGATTAGTTGCTCATTATTGAGAGGGAAAATAAAGATTGTAAATTGGGATGGAATGGGATCCTCCCCCGGACCTCTACAAAGGAAGGAAAGCTTCCTCCTTTTATAACTAATCCTAATAAATTTAAAAATCAAATATCTAAAATTAAAATTAAAATAATATCTTTTCCTAAAATAAAATTTGAATTTAAATTCGAATTAATTAACAAGTCTTCAGCTGATGGGTGGGGACCACTTGATTTGTCCATTCTGCAGCTTCTAATCTGTGATTTCTGGGCTAAGAACTGGGTCAAAATGGCCCAGAAATCGCCCCCAGCATTTTTCTACATTTTCTGCACGTGGCGCATGTGAAGCGTCCGCGTCGTCCATGCGTTCGCGTCATTTGTGCAGATTCCAGTCCACGCGTTCGCGTCAGGCACGCGATCGCGTCATTGCGATTTTCTCCATTCCGCGCGGTCGTGTGAGCCATCCGTCCGCGTCGGTAGTCGCTGGTCATCTCCTTGGCTTCTTCTCTTTCTCTGCAGAAACTCCATCAAATTCTGCCAAATGCTACCTAAAATAAACAGTATTGTACAAAACTCAATATAGAATCCATAGTGGCTAAAATATAATTAATTCTTAATTAAATTCAACAATTTAGATGCAAATTCACTAGGAAAAGATAGACAAGATGCTCACGCATCACCAGCCTCAAACAACCAGGCGGAATATGAAGCGTTACTAGCCGGTTTGAAGCTGGCTAAGGAGGTTGGAGCTCAAAAACTCAACATCTTCAGCGATTCACAAGTAGTCACCTCACAAATAACAGGGAACTACCAAGCCAAAGATCCCACCATAAAAAAGTATTTGGATAAAACCAAGGAACAGCTCGGACAATTCAGGGAATATAAGATCTGCCACATACCCCGCGAACAAAATGCCCGAGCTGACGCACTCTCAAAACTAGCCAGCACCAAACCAGGAGGCAATAATAGAAGCCTCATCCAGGAAATGCTGCAGAATCCATCAATCTCGGAAGAGAAAAAAGTGCTAGCCATAACAAGTCAGGATCAAGGATGGATGACCACCATAATTAATTACCTCAAAATAGAAATACTCCCCACAAATGAGAAGGAGGCAAAGAGGTTAAAACGGGAGGCTCAGTACTACACCATCATAAACAACACCCTATATAAAAGAGGAATTTCAATACCACTACTAAAATGTGTGCCGACCTCCAACACAAGGGAAGTTTTAGAGGAAGTACACATTGGCATTTGTGGCAATCATCTCGGGACACAAGCTCTCACCAAAGAAGTCGGAGTAGACTATTTTACAAAGTGGATTGAGGCAGAGCTCTTAGCCAACACCACTGCTCAAAGAAGTCAAAAATTCCTATATAGGAATATTGTCACGAGGTTCGGGGTTCTATACTCCATCACCACAGACAATGGTACTCAATTCACGGCTACAGGCTTCAGGAGATTAGTAGCCGACTTGAACATAAAACACCAGTTCACCTCCGTCGAACATCCTCAAGCCAATGGACAGGCCGAAGCTTCCAACAAAGTCATATTGGCTGGGTTGAAACGGAGACTGCAAGATGCAAAGGAAGCTTGGGCCGAAGAACTTCCACAAGTCCTATGGGCATATCCAACAATGCCACATTCCACCACAAACGAATCACCATTTCGACTAGCATATGGAGTGGAGGCAATGATCCCAGTAGAGATCGAGGAAGGGTCCCCTAGAGTGGTCCACTACAATGAACAAGCCAACTCTCAATTTTAAAGAGAAGAGCTCGACCTACTTCCAGAAATCCAAGAAAGAGCTCGGATCAGAGAAGAAGTGCTAAAGCGCCGAATGGCTTCGAGATATAATGAAAGTGCCAAAGAGTTTCGCTGAGAATGATCTCATTCTAATCCGAAATGATATTGGAACAACTCGACCTGGAGAAGGAAAGCTGGCAGCAAACTGAAAAGGACCCTACCGAGTTACAGAAATACTTGGAAAGGGCTACTACAGACTGTCCGAACTCGATGGACGAGAGCTCCCCAGGTCATGGCACGCTTGCAACCTAAGAAGGTATTATAGCTAGAGAAGGTAACAGACCTCGGATGCACTCTTTTTCCTGAAAAGGTTTTTTAATGAGGCACCAAGTTGAGATCCAGAAATTATCCGACTTAAAGGGATGAAAAACTCCCGCATGTATATATTTGCACTTGCCTTTGAATAAAATATATTTTTAGATATTCTACAAATTCTCAAGACGCATTAATCTGAAGCATTCATCGTCCGATTATAAAGCAACAGATCGGCAGAAAGTGAAAAACAGATTCACTGCACGATCACGATGGAAGACCAATAAAGATGAAAACGCGATTCATCTAAAGGTCGACCGAAGAAAGACAGAAACCACCTTCTACAAATCGGCAAAGATGAACACAGAATAATGCAAGAAGTTATCGAAAGTGATCCAAAAAAAGAACCTGACGAGGTCTTATAGATTGCTAAATAATAACTTAAAGACTGGCCGACATAGAGAAGTCGGACCAAGTCAACCCAAGTTATCAGCAAATCCCTGGAAAGAGGTCTGGCCAACCCTATAAAAGAGGAATTGCTATAACTTAGAAGAGATCGACCTAACGAAGTCGGTCTCCTACAAAATAAGATATATAAGTAATCCCGGAAAGAGACCTGACAAAGGTCCAAGAAAGAGGATTACAAAATAACTCAGAAGAAATCGACCTAACGAAGTCGGTCTCCTACAAACAAGTTATAAAAATAATCCCTGAAAGAGACCTGAGAAAGGTCCAAGAAAGAGGATTACAAAAATAACTTAGAAGAGATCGACCTAACGAAGTTGGTCTCCTACAAAATAAGTTATATAAGTAATCCTTGAAAGAGACCTGACAAAGGTCCAAGAAAGAGGATTACAAAATAACTCAGAAGAGATCGACCTAACGAAGTCGGTCTCCTACAAACAAGTTATAAAAGCAATCCCTGAAAGAGACCTGACAAAGGTCCAAGAAAGAGGATTACAAAAATAACTTAGAAGAGATCGACCTAACGAAGTCGGTCTCCTACAAACAAGTTATAAACGTAATCCCTGAAAGAGACCTGACAAAGGTCCAAGAAAGAGGATTACAAAAATAACTTAGAAGAGGACGGCATAAAGAGGTCGACCTCCCACAAACAAGTTATAAAAGTAGTCCCGGAAAGAGACCTAGCAAAGGTCCAAAACAGAGGACTGCAAAAGTAACTGGAAAGAGGACCAACGCAAAGAAATCGGTTATGGATCGCTAGAAATACAAGCAAGAGCAAGAAAACCAAGAAACAAGTTGGAACCGCCCATCCACGACCTCAAAGGATCCAACCCAGAAGCAACAAGTGCAAAGCAATCCAAAGAGGCCGAAGGCTCCAACATTTTCAAAAAAGTGCTAAGACAAGCGCAAACAAGCAGGATATAAAATACAATATTATAAAGCTTCAGGGTCAGGCCCAAAAACTTGAAAGCTACTTGTTGTTTTTCAAAGTAAAGTTGCCAAACCAGCAACCAAAAGGAATATCAACAGTCAGCAAAATATTCAAACTACAAATAAGGAGTTTAAAAGCCCACAAGCTGGGCCGACTACACGAATTTCCAAAGAGAAATCAGCAAAGATCGGGAGCCTTCCCGGCAGCATCAGTACGAGGAGAAGGAGGCCGAGTCTGAATAGGCACAGCATCCACGGTTCCATCATCCCAGTTCAGAATTTGGCAATCCGGGTCAGACACAACTGGAGGAACTGAAGAGGTTGACACTTTGGCAGAAGACACAGGGGGAGGTTCAACATTATCATCATCCTGGTCATCAGGGACAATCTTACCATCCCTCACAACATTATCTAGGCTGAAATGAGTAAGGTCGGCCTCGGGAGCAATAATCCAAACCTGCTTCCTCAAGCTCTCATAGGCAGCAGTTACGCTGCCAACAAGATGACCTTGGAGCTCAGAGTAATCAGCTCGCGCATTCTCCAACTCCTCCCTCAGGCGCACCACCTCCCGATAAGATGTCACATAACTGTCCTTATGCCTCATTGCCGTGTCCTCGGCCAACCGCACAGAAGCAGCCAGAGCAAGGGAACTCCCCTTTTCGTTCTCCAGATCCTTCTCCAACTTGGCTACCTTTACCTCAAGCTCTTCCTTTAGGCCCTTCATTCGGTCGAACTCCTGTTTAGCCTCCTCCATAAACTCCTTGGTGGCATGGAGAGGAAGATTCTGAGCAGTTCGGTACAGGGCAGCCCCCATATATGCCATTTTAACACTGTTTCGGGTCATAACATCCAGATGGCGAAGGATTGACACATCATCCATGGGGAGGGTACCGTAGGGACCGATTTGCTGATCTACGAATTCGATTGCATTAAAATCAGGGGCGTCAAGGTTAAAGGCCTCAATTGTTTTCTATTTCTTGTTGGGAGGAGCACCAGAAGCAATGGCAGAAGTCTGTGGAGGATCAGTCAGACGAACTCGAGGAGTGGGGATCACCTTCTTTGGCCCAGGAGAACTTGGCACGGGCGGCTTCACAGGAACTTGAGAAGATCCCTCTCCGGCCGCCTTGGCCGAGATGTTTTGAGCAGCAGCAGCCTTCTTCGCTTTCTTATAGGCCTTCATGGAATCATTGTTTTTCGACATCTCTGAAAATACAGAATCAACCGTAAATGACGAGTTACAACATAGGAGAAGAAAAGCTCAGAAACAAGTATAAAAACAAGTCAGACAGTACCCAAAGCAGTTCGAACCAAAGATGGATCACTCAAGAATCTTTTTGTATCCAGATGGGGTGGTTCCCCCCACAAATCTTCAAGAACAACTACAAAAGCCCGCTCAACCTCATTAAGCATCTCCCATGTATAACGTGGCACTCTCACATTCTTTTGCCACTCTAGAGGAAAAGCAGGCTCGTCATTCTCATCAAGAAAAAAGGGCCGGACCCGCTCAACAGCACGGACTTGGAAGAAATAATTCTTAAAATCTTTAAAAGACTCATCATACATGGCAAAAACTTTACGCCCCTGGGCCGATCTAAATGAAACCCACGAAGCTTTCTTTTTGGAAGAACCCCCGGGCTTGGCCGAGACAAAAAGATAGAGGAAAAGAGTTTCAGAAGGTGTTACGCCTAACTCTTGGCAAAGCAGTTGAAATATTTTGATAAAACCCCAGGAATTCGGATGAAGCTGGGATGGAGCAATATTACATGACCAAAACAAGTCGGTCTCGAAAGCAGTAAAAGGAAAAGTAACGTCCAACTGGCTGAAGAAATATTCATAAGCGTAGAAGAAGGGATGCTCCCCCTCTACGAAAGTAGGAAAACAAGCCCTCTCATAAGAGTCAGGAGCTACAAGCTCATAATCCCTCTCCCGAGCACTGGTACCACAAATCCTATGACGTTTCCTTAGCTCTACACAAAATTCAGCATCTACGACAGAGACACACATTAAGACAAGGGAGTCCAGCCAATCGGACATCCCCTCGGGAACTTTAGAAGACACCTCTACAACGTTATTGCGAGAAGACATGAGGCCAACTAATCCTACAATAAGAAAAGAAGATTGGATTACTAAAAAACATCTCGGACGAGGGGCAAAACAACTCGACAGACGAACAAACAAGAAAAGAAAAACCCCAATACTTAAACCAAAGTCCTGGGGCATCCTTTGGAGGCAGTAACAAAGCAAGGTTTCAGAAAAAGCTATAGCTTACGTCCCGACATTTCTCAAACAAGAAAAGAATATCTTAAATAGCAAACATTTCAAAGAAGAAAAACACAAAGTCATCAAAACCACTATCTTCCTATAGTCTATCAGCAAGGAGCATTGTCAACATCAAAAATACCAAGCAGAAAATCATCAAAGACACAACCTTTTTCAGAATCAAGCAAAAACCATCATCGAAGGCGCAAGCAGAAACGGTGATAACATGCAAAGGCCCTAAAAGCATCAAGCAACAGGAAAAGCGAAAAAGCTCATGCAAAAGACAAAGAAACTCCAGAACACATAGCGATCAGGCACAGTAAAAGACAGAAAGATCCAAACTTTCTCCAAGAAAAATCAAAACTTTCTCAAAATAGACAACAAAAGTGACGAAGAAAGAGAAAGGAAGAAGAACCAAACCTGGAAAAATGGGAGAAAACCACAAAGGAAAGCAGAAAAGCAGAAGCGACAGGCGAAAGAGCCACCCCTCGAACTCTAAGCAAGAAACAGAAAGCGAGAGAGTAAAGGGAGAAGTTACGAAGAAGAGCGAAGAAGAGAAACCATTTTTGATTGTGAAATTTAAAATAAAAAGCTAAGGGAAAACGGGGAAATTAATACCAATTAATGAAGGTATTAAACCCTCGCACGTTCCCAAGAACAAGGTGCTGGTATAAAAGCGCGCGCTTTTAGAGGAAAACGTTCTACATTCAAAAGATTCTACAAAAAGAAGAAATCGACAAAATGCTTGAACTCAGTTTCACTAAAGAAGGACCGAAGTCAAAGGACTCGACCTCAAAAAAGAAGACCGAGCTCAAGCAGGGGCATTGTCCATACCCTGGGTCGAGCTATCCAACCCGGGATGATTGGCGACAAAGCGACCGACCTCTTCAGGTCAGACTATCCGACCTCTTCTTCTAAAGAATTCGGCCAATCGACAGGAAAGCCCAATAAAGGGCCCAAATAGAGGAACACGACCCAAATCCACAGGCAGTCCGAGCCTACAGAGATAAGGGTGGTTCCCTTGAAGATAAGCTGACCTCACCCAAAGATAAGATAAGATAAGATAACTAACTTATCTTATCTAAAAAGGTCACTCCACACCATTATAAATACACTGGAGCACCCAGGTATAACTCATACTCTGATTCTACTAAAAACCTGTTTAATACCCATGCTAACTTAAGCATCGGAGTCTCTTGTAGGTACCCCCCACCCTCCGGTGACCAAGGATCAGAGGTGCAGTCAGTCCAACAAGTCGGACACAACAGCTCCGGTCGCAACCAACCAGCCGGACACATCATCTCTGACCAGTACAGAAGATCTTATCCGAGATCGACCTACAGTTTCAGGTAACCCTCGGAACACTTAGGAAGGGGTGGTCCTAATGATCTTGCAAGCTCCACTCCCTTGTACTCTTCCTTGATTACCTCCACCTCTTTACAACTCTCCTCAACTTCAACCTCTTTCTCTTGGTGGCTCTCTTCTAATTCAATCTCTTCTTCATTGCTCACCAACGGCATGAGAGGTTGTTCATCTTCTTCTTTGATCTTCATGTCAAACCTAATTGGAGAGGATTCAATTGTACATAAGAATTCTTCAATGATTGAATCCATTTCTTGGTCAACCTCTTCAAAGGCTTCAACCACTTCTTCCGGCTCAATTATCTTAACTTCTTCCCCTTGTGACAATTCTTGCTTCAACTCCTCTTCTTCATATTGAAGCTCTAAGCTCACTCCCTCACTAAGCTCCTTGGTTGCTTCTCCACATTCGTCAATGGGAGTGCCTTGGTTGCTTGGGCTTAGTTGGGAGGAGGCCATATTGCTAACGGCTTCCACTAGGATAGCCATCTTGGCTCCTAGCCTTTTAAACTTCTTTTCATCCTCCTCTTGTCGCCTTAGGATATGAGATTCAAGATCTCTCAATTCATGCGTGGGGGCTTCATCGGGAGGTGATGGTGGAAGAGAAGGTTCCTTGTTTGGGAGAGAAGTTTCATAATTGGAAGGCGGTTCATCTTGGTAAGGGTATGAAGATGGTGTATATTGAGGTGGTTCTTGAGAGTAATTGTGTTAGAATGGTGGTGGTTCTGATGACAAGTCATCTTAGCCTAGTTTCACTAGCCTTTTTCTTTTGTTTTCAATAGAATTATGCACTTTCTTGAGCCATAAGCAAGCCAATTGGGTAGATTTTCATGTTTCCTTTGATTTAATCAACCATGTATGAATTAATACAATTTCATGAGGTTTTATGCTATAATTGTCACATATTATGAAAGAATGAATATCTCATGATTTTGAGCATATCTTTGATGTGTTTGGTTGATTAATGATAAGTGAAGAAAGCTTGGAGAAAGGATGAAGCAAGAAGGAATGGTTAGGAGGAAGAGAGGACAAAAAGTTTGAGCAAAAGTTTGCCTCAAACTTTAGCTCAAACTTTTGGATTAATTGAAAATGAACCAGGAAGCAAAAAGCTGGACCAAAAGTTAGCCTCAAACTTTTGGGCAAAAAGTTGGAGCAAAAGTTAGCCTCAAACTTTTTGGCTAACTTTTGGGCAAAAAGCTGGAGCAAAAGTTAGCCTCAAACTTTTTGGCTAACTTTTGGCATCACAAATCAACACCCTGGAGAGCAAAAGTTTGCGCCAACGTTAGCCCCTAACTTTTTGGCTAACGTTGGCCCATGAAAAACACACCCTGGAGAGCAAAAGTTTCCGCCAACGTTAGCCTCTAACTTTTTGGCTAACGTTGGCGCCATGAGTGTGCAAGGGGAGGCCAACGTTGGAGCAAAAGTTAGACCCCTAACTTTTGCCCCAACGTTGGTATCAGCAAAAGAGGGTGGCTGATGTGAAAAGTTGGAGTAAAAGTTAGCCTCAAACTTTTACTCCAACTTTTACTCAAGCTTTTATGATTCCAACCCGGTTCAATTCGGTTCTTCTCCAAACTCCAAGAGCAATCAACCAAGGCCTCTATCAACCCAATTCCATCAAGAGCAAAGGCCCAATTGAAGGCTTGAAGACCATTTGAAGAAAGTGTATAAATAGCATAGGATTTAAGTTTTTCAGAGAGCTTTTCCTTGGAGTTTTGAGAGAGAGTTTTCGGAGAGTTTTGGTGATTGAGTGAATTTTAAATTTCTAAGTCTTGGGGAAGGAGAATTGAATTCCCTTCCTCTTAGTTTTCTTGCTTTCAATTTCAATTACAATTGTCTTGGATCTTGGGAGGAGAATTGAAGAACTTCTGTTTCAATCTCACCTTGGGATCTTGTTTAATTTTCTGCTTAATTGAATTTCAGTTTCGGTTAATTGCTTTTCATCTACTTTCTTTGCAATCTACATTTCCTTTGCAATTGTTCTTGTTGGATCTAGGAAGGCATTGAGATCTAGACTTGGTTTTCTAGTCTCTTGGGTCCTGAGATCCGGATTTCCCATTTCCCATTCCCTGTTTACTTTTTTCATGCTCATTTACAATTCTGTTTTTAAAGATCCGGTTCGATTCAAGACATCCTTTACTTCTCTGTTTGTTGCAATTTACTTTCCTTGTTTAAATTTCTGCAAATCCAATTCCCAATTCCCTTTACAATTCAAGCCGTTTACATTTCTTGCACTTTAAGATTCTGCAATTTACATTTCTTGCGTTCTAAGTTTCTGCCATTTAATTTCTTGTTCTTTAAGATTCAGCACTTTAAATTTCAGTTCTCTTTACTTTCATGCAATTTACCCATTCCCTTTATTTTCCATGCAATTTAAATTCTGCAAATCACAAATCACTCAACCAAATCTTGATTCGCTTGACTAAATCAACCACTAAACTAAAATTGCTCAATCCTTCAATCCCTGTGGGATCGACCTCACTCCCGTGAGTTTTTATTACTTGATGCGACCCGGTGCACTTGCCGGTTAGATTTGGGTGTTTTGGAGAAATTCGTTTTTCCACAAAAATATCCCATCAAGTTTTTGGCGCCGTTGCCGGGGATTGATTAGATTGACAATGACTAAGTGAGGTGGTGATCTAGATCTAGCATTTTATTTCCTGTTTCTTTAAATTTTGACTAACCCACTAACTGTTTGAAGTTTTGTCTCAACTGACTACACTCAAATTTCAAGAATACCACTGTGCGTTCTGTTTGTTGATTTATATGTCACAGGAAAGAAGAAAGGTCAGAGGAAAAGGTATCAATGAAGAAGGAGTTCCTGAGAAAGAAGAACACTACAACATGAAGCCGCAAATCATTACACTAATCAAGAACAATTGTTCCTATGGTGGAACTCCACTGGAGAATCCTAAACAGCACCTATCCAATTTTCTGAAAACTTGTGGTGCTGTCAATCTCGATAGTGTAAATCATGATACCTATAAGCTCTTGTTATTTCCCTTCTCACTGAAGGATGAAGCGGCACAATGGCTTGAAACCTTTCCCCAAGGAAGTATAACTAGTTAGGATGATTTGGTTGCCAAGTTTCTAGCCAAATTCTCCTCATCCCAACAAAACATCAAGATGAAAGAGGGAGTACATCCATTCATACAAGAAGGGGAAGAACCATTGTTCAAAGCATGGGAAAAATACAAGAAGGCAAGCAACAAAGCGGATTTCCAAGCATTCTATGAAGGATTAACCCCGGAAACAAGAAGAACGGTGGATCACTTCTCAGATGGTCTGCTCAATGCAACAGCAACCATCCAAGGAACTGCAGAGTTCAATGACAAGAGAGCCAATAACCAACACTCATTTGAGACCCCACAGAATGCAACTTCAGAAAAGGGGATAATGAATCTTGAAGGAATGAAGGCAGTCATGAATCAAAGCAAACAGCTACATCAGCAAACTCAGCAACAATTGGAGTCAATAGCTAGACAAATTGATTTTCTCCATTCTACTACAGTGAATGCACAATTTCCACCATGGAAGCCACATTCTTATCTAAGAATGAGGGAATCTCAACATTAGGAACAAAGGGACTTCAACTACAACAACCCCAATTTCCCAAACCTGCAAAAACACTACCATACCAGCAACAATCACTACATACCACCACACTACCCACCCTTCCAACCCCCAACACCCCACAACAAACCAATCTCACAAGACTCTCAGAGGATCACCAATCTGGAGATCTTAGTAGAGAGGATGATGACACATCAAGAGATGATAAGCAAACACCAGGAGGCCTCACTCGGGGGAATTAAGAGGCAAATGGAACAATTAGCTAAGAATCTCACAGAAATGAGTGAGAAGAGGGCTAAAGGAAAAGAATCACTCATCCAGGATGAGCATCACAAAGCAAAGCCTCACTTAGGAGGACAAGGGGACAAGGAGAAGGAAGCTCATAATCTGAACTGAGCAAGCACAGAGGATGTCAAGCTAGTGACAATAAAAGAGCGCTTGTTGGGAGGCAACCCAACCTAAGGTAGTTTTCTTTTCATAGCTATTTTAATAAAAAGGTTAATTAGTTTTATCTATATTGCAAGAAGCTAAGTTTGGTGTTGTACACCAAAACAATATAAGGGAGAATGAAGGATTCTAAGTTTGGTGTTCCCACACCAAAGTAAGTACAAAGGCCCACAAATAAATCCTGCATGCTAACCATTGTTTCTAAGTGCTTGGGGAACAAGCAACTTTCAATATCACTGCAGAGCATCATACAAGCTTTTGGAAAAATTAAGCATCATCAATCAAGGAGATAAAAGAGGAATGTAAAGATCGGCAATGATGATGAGGAAGAGGAAAGCAAGCGAACTCCAAAAGGTTGTATTGTTCAGTGATTATTTTGTATCAGATGCTGCTAAATTGAAAGTTACATAATACCCCTGCCTGCCTGCATAGCATAGTTTTTCTGTAATTCAATAACTAAGATGCTTGACTATTCATAACACTACACTTTTCACACTTGTTTGCACTCAATATTTCAAAAATGCATCACATGAAAGTTCTTTGAAAAGAAGGATTGAGGAATCAAACAATTTTGAGGCAAGCAAAATATTAGGAGAAGTGGTGGTTCTAGTTGTATGATTATGTATTGAGGTTGCATGCTTGTGAAAACTTGCATGGGAGCTCATAGGCAGGACATGAAGTTCAAAGAAGTATTGTGGAGATTCTCAAAAATCTATTGATCCAAGAAGCAGCAAACAAAACAAAAGAAAATAAAAAAAATACAAAAGCAAAAAGAACATGGCCCAAGGCTCTGAGCATCAATTACTAGGCAGAAAAAGAAAGAAGAAACAATGACTCAAAGAGTTGTTAGCCTAGTAAATGCTTGTGGTTGAGTTGTGTCAAAGAAAGAGGCTTGAGCAAGTAAATCCTTAGGGGTGCTTCAACACCTAATACCTTAAAACCAACTGGTTTAGGAGTATTGATTGAAAGCTTATCTAAAGAGCCGCTTTGAGACATGACACTTAGAGTCAAGGCCAAAGAAAAGAAACTATAAGCTGCTTCAAGGTGACTACATATAAAGAGATCTCCATGATACCATTTGGATGAAAATCCTAACACCTAAGACTCCCAATATGTGAGGACTAGTAAGCACTGAAGCCCTTGCATGAGCATATGATTTAGAATTTACCCCACTGTTACTTGATCACTTCACTCACAGGACCTGACAAGTTGTTCTTCAATCCATCTTAAATGAAAGAACCATTGAGCATAATTCATTTCTTGCTTGGGGACAAGCAAGTTTTAAGTTTGGTGTTGTGATGACAAGTCATCTTAGCTTAGTTTCACTAGCTTTTTTCTTTTGTTTTCAATAGAATTATGCACTTTCTTGAGCCATAAGCAAGCCAATTGGGTAGATTTTCATGTTTCCTTTGATTTAATCAACCATGTATGAATTAATGCAATTTCATGAGGTTTTATGCTATAATTGTCACATATTATGAAAGAATGAATATCTCATGATTTTGAGCATAGCTTTGATGTGTTTGGTTGATTAATGATAGGTGAAGAAAGCTTGGAGAAAGGATGAAGCAAGAAGGAATGGTTAGGAGGAAGAGAGGACAAAAAGTTTGAGCAAAAGTTTGCCTCAAACTTTAGCTCAAACTTTTGGATTAATTGAAAATGAACCAGGAAGCAAAAAGCTGGACCAAAAGTTAGCCTCAAACTTTTGTGCAAACTTTTGGGCAAAAAGTTGGAGCAAAAGTTAGCCTCAAACTTTTTGGCTAACTTTTGGGCAAAAATCTGGAGCAAAAGTTAGCCTCAAACTTTTTGGCTAACTTTTGGCATCACAAATCAACACCCTGGAGAGCAAAAGTTTGCGCCAACGTTAGCCCCTAACTTTTTGGCTAACGTTGGCGCATGAAAAACACACCCTGGAGAGCAAAAGTTTGCGCCAACGTTAGCCTCTAACTTTTTGGCTAACGTTGGTGCCATGAGTGTGCAAGGGGAGGCCAACGTTGGAGAAAAAGTTAGACCCCTAACTTTTGCCCCAACGTTGGTATCAGCAAAAGAGGGTGGCTGATGTGAAAAGTTGGAGTAAAAGTTAGTCTCAAACTTTTACTCCAACTTTTACTCAAGCTTTCATGATTCCAACCCGGTTCAATTCGGTTCTTCTCCAAACTCCAAGAGCAATCAACCAAGGCCTCTATCAACCCAATTCCATCAAGAGCAAAGGCCCAATTGAAGGCTTGAAGACCATTTGAAGAAAGTGTATAAATAGCATAGGATTTAAGTTTTTCAGAGAGCTTTTCCTTGGAGTTTTGAGAGAGGGTTTTCGGAGAGTTTTGGTGATTGAGTGAATTTTAAATTTTTAAGTCTTGGGGAAGGAGAATTGAATTCCCTTCCTCTTAGTTTTCTTGCTTTCAATTTCAATTACAATTGTCTTGGATCTTGGGTGGAGAATTGAAGAACTTCTGTTTCAATCTCACCTTGGGATCTTGTTTAATTTTCTGCTTAATTGAATTTCAGTTTCGGTTAATTACTTTTCATCTACTTTCTTTGCAATCTACATTTCCTTTGCAATTGTTCTTGTTGGATCTAGGAAGGCATTGAGATCTACACTTGGTTTTCTAGTCTCTTGGGTCCTGAGATCCGGATTTCCCATTTCCCATTCCCTGTTTACTGTTTTCATGCTCATTTACAATTCTGTTTTTAAAGATCCGGTTCGATTCAAGATATCCTTTACTTCTCTGTTTGTTGCAATTTACTTTCCTTGTTTAAATTTCTGCAAATCCAATTCCCAATTCCCTTTACAATTCAAGCCGTTTACATTTCTTGCACTTTAAGATTCTGCAATTTACATTTCTTGCGTTCTAAGTTTCTGCCATTTAATTTCTTGTTCTTTAAGATTCAGCACTTTAAATTTCAGTTCTCTTTACTTTCATGCAATTTACCCATTCCCTTTATTTTCCATGCAATTTAAATTCTGCAAATCACAAATCACTCAACCAAATCTTGATTCGCTTGACTAAATCAACCACTAAACTAAAATTGCTCAATCCTTCAATCCCTGTGGGATCGACCTCACTCCCGTGAGTTTTTATTACTTGATGCGACCCGGTGCACTTGCCGGTTAGATTTGGGTGTTTTGGAGAAATTCATTTTTCCACAAAAATATCCCATCAGGTTCCATGTATGGTTCATATGGTTCATAAGGTGGTTGGTATGGTGGATAAGGATTAGGGTCATATGGAGGTATTCGGTGAAAAGGGGCTTGTGAGTAAGGTGGTTCAAAGTCATGTTGAGTGGGTGGTTCATAGGCATGTGGTGGTGGTTGTTGACAATCACAATAAGGGCCACCACATCCATTAGATTGATATGCATTAGGATTAGAATTATACCCATAAGAAACCGGAGGTTGTTGTTGCCAAGAAGGGTGATCAATCCTTTGAGGTTCCTCCCACCTTTGATTGTTCCATCCTTGATGCATATGGTCATTGTAGCTCCCATTTCCTACAACATAATTTGAGCCAAACTCATAGCCAAAGTGATGAGAATTCATAATAACAAATAAAAACAAAAGCTAACAAAAATAAACAACAAAGTCCTAAAGCTAACAAAAACTAACAAATAAGCAAAAGGCAAACATATTCACAATAGCCAATAATATAACACCATTGCAACTCCCCGGCAACAGCGCCATTAATTTGACACAAGGATTTATACCGGTTCGGAATTCCACAAAATAATTCCGTTGTTAATATAGTCCAAACCAATAGTCAATCCTCAAATCAAATTAAATTTGAGTTGTCACAAGTAACAAACCCCAAATAAGAATTAGCCGAAGTATTTAGACTCCGGGTCGTCTCACAAGAAATTGCAATGAAGTGTATGATTATTGGCTATGAGGGATGCAAGAGGGTTTTTGGTTGATAAGAGGGGCAACAAAATAAGTGACAAGAAAAGTAAATCAAACAAGTAACTAAAGAAAGCAAGTAATAAAGAGAGACATTCATGGCAAGTATTGAGATCATAGGATTTCTATCCTAGTCATGCAATGATTAATTCATCTTATTTAGTCAACTCCAACAAATAGGGAGAAAGTCAAACAAGACTAATCAATCATACCACAATAATAAACAAGAATTTATCTTATTACGTCATCTCCAACATTGGAAGAAGGTATCATATTATCTTCCATGAGAGAAAGTCTAATAAGACTAGCTAATCTCAATCCAAAAGTTTTAATCAACTTACTAATTAAATTAGCAAAAGATTAGCGTCAATGGAAACAATATTAGCTAACAACTCTAGATCACCAACATGAGTTGGGTTTTCATGACTCAAGATTGCCTAATTACTCTCTCCAAGCCAAGAATGCTCAAAATCTACTCTAACATCCAATCAAGCATTTTGTCAAACACTTGGTGGGTACAAAAGGAAAGCATAATAAATGACAAGAATTAATAAAATCTACCAACTACAAATTGCAAGGAAACAATATCACAACTCAAATCAACAATAAAAGAACATGGAAACTTAAAATTGCATTAAAGAAAATTAAGATTCAACAATGGTTCATAAACATAAAAATGGCAAAATAAGAGAAATGACAAGTAAAACTAGAAGAGTAGAGATGTAATACAAGAAATTAAGAAGGAAAACTAAATCAAGACAAGAATTATAACTTGGATCCAAGAAGAATTAACTAAAACTACCCTAAAATCTAGAGAGAGGAGAGAATCTCTCTCTCTATAATTCTAACCCTAAAACATGATAAAAACTAAACTATGACTACTTTCTTTTTTCCCCCTCTCAATCCTTGGGTTCAATAGCATCAGAAATGGGTTGGATTGGGCCCAAAATGAGCTACAAAATCGCTGGAGGCGATTTCATTAAAGTGGACCCACGAGCAACATCGGCGCGCACGCGTACATGGCATGTGCGCTCCCCTGAGCGCGAAGCAACATATAGAAAATTTTATATCATTTCGAAGCCCCGGATGCTAGCTTTCCAACGCAACTAGAACCGCTTCATTGGGATCTCTGTAGCTCAAGTTATGGTCGTTTGAGTGCGAAGAGATCGGGCTTGACAGCTTTACAGTTCCTTCATTTCTTCATGAGTTTTCCCACTTTGCATGCTTTTTTCCTCACTTCTTTCATCCAATACTTGCCTTATGAACCTGAAATCACTCAACAAACATATCAAGGCATCGAATGGAATTAAAGTGAATTAAAATTACCAATTTTAGGGCCTAAAAAGTATGTTTTCACATTTAAGCACAAATGAAGGGAGAATTGCAAAACCATGCTATTTCATTGAATAAATGTAAGAAAAGTTGATAAAATCCCCCAAATTAAGCACAAGATAAACCACAAAATCGGGGTTTATCAATCATCATGATTCCATCCGGGTGGTGAGCAATCTGAATTCTCACTAAGGCATCCAAACAGCTTCCTAGACAAATTCAGTTGAGCTTTACACCAACCTTTGCATTTAAACTTTGAGCTTTCTACCATATTGAACCTTGCATGACAACTCCAACCACTAACCATCTTCCTCTTACTCTTAACGCCACAGAGAGCTATAAGCTGGCCATCTGTCTCAAGTAAACCATATTCAAGTGGGAAAGTAAAGGGCAAGGATAAGAATTTTACCCACTTGAATGTTGTATTGGATGGTAATGGCTTTGGAGGAGAGGTCTCCAACAGCTTTGGGAAGGTAATTTCAAGCTCCATTCCCTTGTGCTCTCCTTTGGCAACTTCCACCTCTTTGCAAGTGGTGCACGAAATTGTGATGTCCAGGCTCAAACAATCCCTGGCAACGTGAGCAACTTGGTACGCGTAATCGTGATTACACTTTAATGATGTAAAATTCATGGCTCTTTCTTTCCCTGGCAGTGGCGCCAAGAACATGGTGCCAATACCATGGTTCACAACTTCGATACAACTAACCAGCAAGTGCACTGGGTCGTCCAAGTAATACCTTACGTGAGTAAGGGTCGAATCCCACGGAGATTGTTGGTATGAAGCAAGCTATGGTCACCTTGCAAATCTCAGTCAGGCGGATATAAAGTGATAATGGTGTTTTCGAATATTATATAATAGAATAGGGATAGAGATACTTATGTAATTCATTGGTAGGAATTTCAGATAAGCGAATGGAGATGCTTTCGTTCCTCTGAACCTCTGCCTTCCTGCTATCTTCATCCAATCAGTCTTACTCCTTTCCATGGCTGGCTTTATGTGATACATCACCACTGTCAATGGCTACTTTCGGTCATCTCTCGGGAAAATGATCCAATGCCCTGTCACGGCACGGCTAATCGTCTGGAGGCATCACCCTTGGCAATGGCTTCATCTTATCCTCTCAGTGAATAATATGCTCACGCACCCTGTCACGGCACGGCTATTCATCTGTCGGTTCTCGATCATGCTGGAATAGGATTTACTATCCTTTTGCGTCTGTCACTAACGCCCTGCAATCGCGAGTTAGGAGCTCGTCACAGTCATTCAATCATTGAATCCTACTCGGAATACCACAGACAAGGTTTAGACCTTCCGGATTCTCTTGAATGCCGCCATCATTCTAGCTTATGCCATGAAGATTCTGATTAAGAGATCTAAGAGATATTCATTCTAGCTTATTTCATGTAGAACGGAAGTGTTTGTCAGGCACGCGTTCATAAGGAAGAAGGATGATGAGCGTCACACATAATCATCACCTTCATCACGTTCTTGGGTGCGAATGGATATCTTAGAAGCGAAATAAGAAGAATTGAATAGAAAATAGTAGTACTTTGCATTAATCTTTGAGGAACAGCAGAGCTCCACACCTTAATCTATGGAGTGTAGAAACTCTACCGTTAAAAATACATAAGTGAAGGTCCAGGCATGGCCGAGATGGCCAGCCCCCTAAAATGTGATCAAAGGATCATAAGGTAATCCAAAGATGCCTAATACAATAGTAAAAGGTCCTATTTATAATAAACTAGCTACTAGGGTTTACATGAGTAAGTAATTGATGCATAAATCCACTTCCGGGGTCCACTTGGTGTGTGTTTGGGCTGAGCTTGAGTGTGGCACGTGTAGAGGTCCTCCTTGGAGTTGAACACCAGCTTTTGTGCCAGTTTGGGCGTTCAACTCTGGTTTTGGCTCCTTTTCTAGCGCTGGACGCCAGGTATGGGTAGAAAGCTGGTGTTGAATGCCAGCTTACATCGTCTATTCTTGGCCAAAGTATGGACTATTATATATTGCTGGAAATCCCTGGATGTCTACTTTCCAACGCAATTGGAAGCACGCCATTTCGAGTTCTGTAGCTCCAGAAAATCCACTTTGAGTGCAGGGAGGTCAGAATCCAACAGCATCAGCAGTCCTTCTTCAACCTCTGAATCTGATTTCTGCTCAAGTCCCTCAATTTCAGCCAGAAAATACCTGAAATCACAGAAAAACACACAAACTCATAGTAAAGTCCAGAAATGTGAATTTAACATAAAAACTAATGAAAACATCCCTAAAAGTACCTAGATCCTACTAAAAACATACTAAAAACAATGTCAAAAAGCGTATAAATTATCCGCTCATCACAACACCAAACTTAAATTGTTGCTTGTCCCCAAGCAACTGAAAATCAAATAGGATAAAAAGAAGAGAATATACTATAAATTCCAAACTATCAATGAAACAGAGCTTCAATCATATGAGCGGGACTTATAGCTTTTTGCCTCTTGAATAGTTTTGGCATCTCACTTTATCCATTGAGGTTCAGAATGATTGGTATCTATAGGAACTTCAGATTTTGAATAGTGTTATTGACTCTCCTAGTTCAGTATGATGATTCTTGAACACAGCTTCTTTATGAGTCTTGGCCGTGGCCCTAAGCACTTTGTTTTCCAATATTACCACCGGATACATAAATGCCACAGACACATAATTGGGTGAGCCTTTTCAGATTGTGACTCAGCTTTGCTAAAGTCCCCAATTAGAGGTGTCCAGGGTTCTTAAGCACACTCTTTTTTTGCTTTGGACCTTGACTTTAACCGCTCAGTCTCAAGTTTTCACTTGACACCTATACGCCACAAGCACATGGTTAGGGACAGCTTGGTTTAGCCGCTTAGACCAGGATTTTATTCCTTTAGGCCCTCCTATCCACTGATGCTCAAAGCCTTGGGATCCTTTTTATTTGCCCTTGCCTTTTGGTTTTAAGGGTTATTGGCTTTTTGCTCTTGCCTCTTGGTTTTAAGAGCTTTTGGCTTTTTCTGCTTGCTTTTTCTTTCTAATTTTTTTTTCTGCAAGCTTTGTTCTTTGCTGCTTTTTCTTGCTTCAAGAATCATTTTTATGATTTTTCAGATTATCAAATAACATGTCTCCTAGTCATCATTCTTTCAGGAGCCAACATATTTAACATTCTTAAACAACAACTTCAAAAGACATATACACTGTTCAAGCATACATTCAGAAAACAAGAAGCATTGTCACCACATCAATATAATTAAGCTATGTTCAAGGATAAATTCGAAACTCATGTACTTCTTGTTCTTTTGAATTAAAACAGTTTTTATTTAAGAGAGGTGATGGATTCATAGGACATTCATAACTTTAAGACATAGTTACTACTACTAATGATCATGTAATGAAGACACAAACATAGATAAGCACATAACATAGAAAACGAAAAACAGAGAAAGCAAGAACAAGGAATGAGTCCACCTTAGTGATGGTGGCGTTTCCTCCTTGAGGAACCTATGATGTCCTTGAGCTCTTCTATGTCTCTTCCTTGTCTTTGTTGCTCCTCCCTCATTGCTTTTTGATCTTCTCTTATTTCATGAAGCATGATGGAGTGTTCTTGATGTTCCACCCTTAGTTGTCCCATATTGGAACTCAATTCTCCTAGGGAGGTGTTGATTTGCTCCCAATAGTTTTGTGGAGGAAAGTGCATTTGAGGCATCTCAGGGATCTCATGGAAATGAGCTTCTTGCGCCTCTTGAGCTCCATGACTGGGCTCTCTTGCTTGCTCTATCTTTTTCTTAGTGATGGGCTTGTCCTCTTTAACGAGGATATCTCCTTCTATGTCAATCCCAGCTGAATTGCATAGGTGGCAAATGAGGTGAGGAAAGGCTAACCTTGCCATAGTGGAAGACTTATCAGCCACCTTGTAGAGTTCTTGAGGTATAATCTCATGAACTTCCACCTCTTCTCTAATCATGATGCTATGGATCATGATGGCCCGGTCTATAGTAACTTCAGACCGGTTGCTAGTGGGAATGATTGAGCATTGAATGAACTCCAACCATCCTCTAGCTACAGGCTTGAGGTCCAATCTTCTTAGTTGAACCGGCTTGCCTTTGGAGTCATCCTTCCATTGAGCTCCTTCTACACATATGTCCATAAGGACTTGGTCCAACCTTTGATCAAAGTTGACTCTCCTTGTGTAGGGGCGTGCGTTCTCTTCCATGTTTGGCAAGTTGAACGCCAACCTCACATTCTCCGGACTAAAATCTAAGTATTTCCCCCGAACCATTGTAACATAGTTCTTTGGGTCCGGGTTCTTACTTTGATCATGGTTCTTGGTGATCCATGCATTGGCATAGAACTCTTGAACCATTAGGATGCCGACTTGTTGGATGGGATTTGTTAGAACTTCCCACCCTCTTCTTTGAATTTCATGTCGGATCTCCGGATACTCATTTCTTTTGAGTTTGAAAGGGACCTCAGGGATCACCTTCTTCTTGGCCATAACATCATAGAAGTGGTCTTGATGGGCTTTGGAGATGAACCTTTCCATCTCCCATGACTCGGATGTGGAAGCTTTTGTCTTCCCTTTCCCTCTTCTAGAGGATTCTCCGGTCTTAGATGCTATCAATGGTAATGGAAAAACAAAAAAGCTATGCTTTTACCACACCAAACTTAGAATATTGCTCGCCCTCGAGCAATAAACAAAAGAATAGAAGAAGAAGAAGAAGAAATATGGAGAGGGAGATGGAGATGTGGTTTCGGCCAAGAAGGGTGTAGAAGGGTGTGTTTGTGTGAGTTTGATGAAGAATGGAGGGCTTTATATAGGGAAGGGAGGGGGGTTAAGGTTCGGCCATATGGGTGGGTTTGGGTGGGAAATTGGTTTTGAATTTTGAAGGTAGGTGGAGTTTGTGAGATAGGTTTATGGGGAAGAGTGGATGGATGTGAGTGGTGAAGAGGTGATGGGGAAGAGAGTTTGAGGTGGTTGGTGAAGGGTTTTTGGGGAAGAGTGTTTATGGGGTTGTGTGAAAGAGAGTGGTGAGAAGAAGTGAGTGGAGGTAGGTGGGGATCCTGTGGGGTCCACAGATCCTGAGTGGATCCTGTGGGTCCACAGATCCTGAGGTGTTCAAGGAATTACATCCCTGCACCCATTAGGCATGTAAAAATGCCCTTGTACACAACTCTGGGCGTTCAGCGCCAGGTTGGTGGCCATTTTGGGCGTTCAGCGCCCATTTGTGTGCCATTTCTGGCGTTGAACGCCAGAACCATGCCTGTTCTGGCGTTCAGCGCCCAAAAGCTGCCCATTTTGGGCGTTCAGCGCCAGAACCATGCTCTGTTCTGGCGCTGAACGCCAGACAGATGCTCCTCCAGGGTGTGATTTTTCTTCTACTGTTTTTGATTCCGTTTTCAATTTTTATATCTATTTTGTGACTTCCCATGATCATGAACCTAAGAAAACATGAAAAACAATGAAAATAAAAGTTAGATAAACATTGGGTTGCCTCCCAACAAGCGCTTCTTTAATGTCAATAGCTTGACAGTGGGCTCTCATGGAGCCTCACAGATATGCAGAGCATTGTTGAAACTCTCCAACACCAAACTTAGAGTTTGGATATGGGAGTTCAACACCAAACTTAGTGTTTGGTTGTGGCCTCCCAACACCAAACATAGAGTTTGACTGTGGGGGCTTGGGTTGACTCTGCCTTGAGAGAAGCTTTTTCTGCTTCCTCTCCATGGTTGCAGAGGGAGATCCTTGAGTTTTAAACTCAAGGGAGTCCTCATTCCATTGAAGGACTATTTCACCTCTGTCAACATCAATCACAGCTCTTGCTGTGGCCAGGATAGGTCTTCCTAGGATGATGGATTCATCCTCTTCCTTTCCAGTATCTAGGACTATGAAATCAGCAGGGATGTAAAGGCCTTCAACCTTTACTAACACGTCCTCTACTTGTCCATAAGCCTGTTTTCTTGAACTGTCTGCCATCTCTAATGAGATTTTAGCAGCTTGCACCCCATAGATTCCCAGTTTCTCTATTACAGAGAGGGGCATGAGGTTTATTCCTGAACCAAGGTCACATAGAGCCTTAAAGATCATGGTGCCTATGGTACAGGGTATTATGAACTTTCTAGGATCCTGTCTCTTCTGAGGCAATGTCAGTTGATCCAGATCACTTAGTTCATTGATGAACAAGGGAGGTTCAACTTCCCAAGTATCAATACCAAATAGTTTGGCATTCAGCTTCATGATTGCACCAAGAAACTTGGCAGTTTGCTCTTCAGTAACATCCTCATTCTCTTCAGAAGAGGAATACTCATCAGAGCTCATGAAGGGCATAAGGAGGTTCAATGGAATCTCTATGGTCTCTAGACGAGCCTCAGAGTCCTTTGGTTCCTCAGAGGGAAGCTCCTTATTGATCACTGGACGTCCCAGGAGGTCTTCCTCACTGGGATTCACGTCCTCCTCTCCCCTTGTAGGTTTGGCCATGGTGCTTATGTCAATGGCCTTGCACTCTCCTTTTGGGTTCTCTTCTGTATTGCTTGGGAGAGTACTAGGAGGGATTTCAGTGATCCTTTTACTCAGCTGGCCCACTTGTGCTTCCAAATTTCTAATGGAAGACCTTGTTTCATTCATGAAACTTACAGTGGCCTTGGATAGACCAGAGACTAAGTTTGCTAAATTAGAAGCATTTTGTTCAGAGTTCTCTGTCTGTTGCTGAGTTGATGATGGAAAAGGCTTATTATTGTTAAACCTGTTTCTTCCACCATTATTAAAGCCTTGTTGAGGCTTTTGATCCTTCCATGAGAAATTTGGATGATTTCTCCATGATGAGTTATAGGTGTTTCCATAAGGTTCACCTAAGTAATTCACCTCTGCTATTGCAGGGTTCTCAGGATCATAAGCTTCTTCTTCATAAGAAGCCTCTTGAGTACTGTTGGATGCAGCTTGCATTCCATGCAGACTCTGAGAGATCATATTGACTTGCTGAGTCAATATTTTATTCTGAGCCAATATGGCATTCAGAGTATCAACTTCAAGAACTCCCTTCTTCATAGGTGTCCCATTACTCATAGGATTCCTTTCAGAAGTGTACATGAACTGGTTATTAGCAACCATGTCAATGAGTTCTTGAGCTTCTGCAGGCGTTTTCTTTAGGTGAATGGATTCACCTGCAGAAGTGTCCAGTGACATCTTTGATAGCTCAGATAAACCATCATAGAATATATCCAGGATGGTCCATTCTGAAAGCATGTCAGAAGGACACTTTTTGGTCAACTGTTTGTATCTTTCCCAAGCTTCATAGAGGGATTCACCTTCTTTCTGTCTGAAGGTTTGAACATCAGCTCTAAGCTTGCTCAGCTTTTGAGGAGGAAAGTACTTGGCTAAGAAAGCCGTGACCAGCTTATCCCAAGAGTTCAGTCTGTCTTTAGGTTGAGAATCCAACAATAATCTAGCTCTGTCTCTTACAGCAAAAGGGAAAAGCATGAGCCTGTAGACTTCAGGATCTACTCCATTAGTCTTAACAGTATCACATATCTGCAAGAATTTAGTTAAGAACTGAAAAGGATCTTCAGATGGAAGTCCATGAAACTTGCAGTTCTGCTGCATCAGAGAAACTAATTGAGGTTTCAGCTCAAAGTTGTTTGCTCCAATGGCAGGAATGGAGATGCTTCTTCCGTGTAAATTGGAATTTGGTGTAGTAAAGTCACCAAGCATTCTCCTTGCATTGTTGTTGGGTTCGGCTGCCATCTCCTTTACTTGTTCGAAATTTTCAATTAAGTTGTCTCTGGATTGTTGTAATTTAGCTTCTCTTAATTTTCTCTTCAGAGTCCTTTCAGGTTCTGGATCAGCTTCAACAAGAATGCCTTTTTCTCTGTCCCTGCTCATAAGAAAGAGGAAAGAAAAAGAAAAGAAGAGGAATCCTCTATGTCACAGTAAAGAGGTTCCTTATTGTTAGTAGAAGAAGAGAAGAAGAAATTCGAACACAGATAGAGGAGGGGGTTCAAATTTGGTGATGATGTGAGGAAGAGATGTTAGTAGATGAATAAATAAATAAAATAAGATGAGAGAGAAGGAGGGAATTTTCGAAAATTAAGTTTGAAAAGGAGTTAGTGATTTTTGAAAATAGTGTTTGAAAAATGTTAGTGATTTTCGAAAATTAAGATTAAAAAATAAAATAATTAATAAATAAAAAAAGAAATTTTGAAAAAGGGGGAAGATATTTTCGAAAATGAGAGAGAGAGAGTTAGTTAGGTAGTTTTGAAAAAGTTAAGAAACAAACAAAAAGTTAGTTAGTTAGTTGAAACAAATTTTGAAAAGATAGGAAGTTAGGAAGTTAGAGAAGATATTTTGAAATCAAATTTTTGAAAAAGATAAGATAAGAAGATATTTTTGAAAAGATATGATAGGAATTAGTTTTGAAAAAGATTTGATTTTTAAAATCTCAATTAATGACTTGATTCATAAGAATTCATAAGACATGATTCTGGAACTTAAAGTTTGAATCTTTCTTAACAAGCAAGTAACAAACTTCAAATTTTTGAATCAAAACATTAATTGATTATGTTATTTTCGAACATTTGTGATAAAAATAAGAAAAATATTTTTGAAAAATATTTTTGAAATTTTCGAAAATAACCAAAAAATTTTGAAAAAGATTTGATTTTTGAAAAAGATTTTGAAAAAGATAAGATTTTCAAATTGAAAATTTGATTTGACTTATGAGAAACAATTAGATTTTAAAAATTTTTGAAAAAATCAATCCAAATTTTCGAATTTGATGAGAGAAAAAAAAGGAAAGATATTTTTTTTTTATTTTTGAAATTTTTATGAAAAACATGAAAATTATGCAATGCATGAAATTTTTAGATCAAAACATGTGATGCATGCAAGAATGCTATGAATGTCAAGATGAACACCAAGAACACTTTGAATGCCAAGATGAACATCATAGACACAATTTTGAAAAACTTTTAATGCAAAGAAAACATGCAAGACACCAAACTTAGAATTCTTTAATGCTTACGCACTAAGAATTCAAGAATGCATATGATAAACATGAAAAGACACAAAACAAAAAATCATCAAGATCAAACAAGAAGACTTACCAAGAACAACTTGAAGATCATGAAGAACACTATGAATGCATGATATTTTCGAAAAAATGCAAGATGCATATGCAAGTGACACCAAACTTATGATATGACTCAAGACTCAAACAAGAAACAGAAAATATTTTTTATTTTTATGATTTTCTAATTTTTTTAGATTTTTTCGAAAAGTTATTGAAAAGGGAAAATAAGGATTCCAAAATTTTTAATATGAATTCCAGGAATCTTGCATTCTTAATCTAAAGCTTCAGTCCAGGAATTAGACATGGCTCACTAGCCAGCCAAGCTTTCAAAGAAAGCTCCAGTCCAAAACACTAGACATGGCCAATGGCCAGCCAAGCTTCAGCATTTAACACCAGAGTATATTTTTCTTGATAACAAATTGCTGCTCATCATTTATCAAGTATGTAACTTACCTCTGATGGTTTGGAAGCCTCAGTCCAAAAGAATTTAGACATGGCTTTACAGCCAGCCAGGCTTCACATGCTTCATGAAACACTAGAATTCATTCTTAAAAATTTTGAATAAAATTATAAAATTTTTGAAAACATTTTTATTTTAAGAATAAATTTTTTTTTTCGAAAACAGGTGAGAAGATTTGAAAAATTTTTGAAAATTTTTTGAAAAGAAAACAAAAAGAAAATTACCTAATCTGAGCAACAGGATGAACCGTCAGTTGTCCAAACTCAAACAATCCCCGGCAACGGCGCCAAAAACTTGGTGCACGAAATTGTGATGTCCAGGCTCAAACAATCCCCGGCAACGGTGCCAAAAACTTGGTGCACGAAATTGTGATGTCCAGGCTCAAACAATCCCTGGCAACGTGAGCAACTTGGTACGCGTAATCGTGATTACACTTTAATGATGTAAAATTCATGGCTCTTTCTTTCCCTGGCAGTGGCGCCAAGAACATGGTGCCAATACCATGGTTCACAACTTCGATACAACTAACCAGCAAGTGCACTGGGTCGTCCAAGTAATACCTTACGTGAGTAAGGGTCGAATCCCACGGAGATTGTTGGTATGAAGCAAGTGTACCGGGTCGTATCAAGTAGTAAAACTCACTTAGAGTGAGGTCGATCCCACAGGGATTGATGGATCAAGCAACTTTAGTGGGTGATTAGTTTAGTCAAGCTAACATTGAGTGATTTGAGTGACAGTTGAAACAATAGAAAGTAAATGACAAGAGGAATTAAAGTGCAGAAAGTAAATGTGCAGAAACTTAAAGAACAAGAAAAGTAAATTGCAAGAATCTTAAATGACAAGAAATGTAAATTGCATGAAAAGTAAAGGGTTGGGGTGCTGGAAGCAATGTAAACAGAGAAGCAAAATTTCAGTGAATAAGAATTTAGAGCAATTGCAGGAAATGTAAATTGGAAGCAATGCAATAGAAAGTAAAAATGCTTGGAGAATTTTAAAAACAGAAAAGCAATGCTTAATTTGCAGCAATTTAAAGGTGGTTCAAGATCTCAGGAGTGAAAGAGACTAGATAACAAGTCTAGATCTCAAATCCTTCCTTGATCCAACAAGAATAATTGCAAAAGAAATAAAGAAAAGTAAATTGCAGAAAGAGTAGAAGAAGAAGCTGCGGATGGAGAATGAAAACAGAATTCCTTCCAATCTCAATCCAAAATTTCAAGACAGAAAAGAAAAATAAGAGAGAAAGCAAAATGAAAACTAAAAGTGCAAAACTCCCTATTGGAGCTAGCCTCCATACAATTCAGCTCATTTAATGAGATGGAATTGATGCCTTTATATAGGCTTTACAAAGTAAAAAAAAATGAAATTGAAATGAAAAATAAATTAAATGAAAATCCTAATTCTAGCTTGTTCTTGTGCCTTTGAGTGATAATGTGGGCTTTGCTTGCTTTGGATCTGAGGAGAAATGGGTTTGGTTGGCCTTGATTCAATTTGGAGAAGAATTGAATTTAAATGGAATTTTTATTCAATTTTTGGTCCATGGGTGTTGCTCCCAGGGGAAAGCTCAGTTGGAAAACCCAACTTAGCTTTCAAGTTGTGCTGTCCGTGTCATTTGATGCACGTCCAGCCTTGGTTGTGTGCCAAAATGGTGCGCACAAGGCTTGCTTGGTGCCTTTGGTCCGTGTCAAAATGTGGGGAAAAAGGGAGAAGTAGTGCTCAGTTGGGAAAACCAACTGAGCTCCCCTTGTGGCGCCTTGCTTTTGTCTTCAAGGTCCCAAGTTCAACTCTTGGTGGAAGAAGTTTTGTGAGCCTTTTCCTTGAATTTTCTTGAGTGGAAGCCCGATAAAGCTAAGTTGGAAAAGTGAACTGAGCACTATTTTGCTCTTGCCTTGCTTTCCTTGTGTCTCCCCCTTCGAGCCTTGGTGAAAGCATTGGCTGATTTTTTTGCTTATTTTTAGCCCTTAAAGATGCATTTCACTCGTGCCTCAATTTCATGCCAAATATGGACTATGATATATTGTTGGAAAGCTCTGAATGTCAGCTTTCCAACGCAACTGGAAGCACATCAATTGGACATCTGTAGCTCAAGTTATGGCCCTTTGAAGAAGGCATGGTCATGCTGTAAACGCACAACTTTTAACTTAGCGAAAATTCTTGCCTCCAAGCTAAGTTTTTTTGTACGGCAAAGCTAAGTTCACTTTGTGAACTGAGCTTTGAGTGCTGGTTGTGATGTCTCCTTGATTTGGTCATGGGCCACGCTTTTAAAAGCGTGGCCTAAGGCTCCAAAGTGTGCTCCAACTTCAAAGTGTGCCCCAAAGTTCTTTTTTTCTCCTTTTTAGCTTATTTTTGCTTCTTTGCTTCTTTTTCTTCTTATTTCCTACTAAATTTATAAAATTAAAAGATCAAGGAAATATACCCTTTAAGCATAAAAGAATGCAATATTTAAGCACTAATTATCAATTTCTTATATGAAAAAGCATAGAAAAACATGACATGGTGACATGTCATCACAACACCAAACTTAAACCTTGCTTGTCCCCAAGCAAGAAAAGAATCATGCAATAAAGATTGACAATCCAAGGTAAGAAGAATAGCAACTCAATGTTCATGGTAGGCTAGTTTTCTATGCATGCTACAATCACAAAAGAAATATAAATGATTGATGCTTCTATCTAGCTCATTTTATGAAATCTTTTTCTTATATTTCTTCCTTGAAACAAGCTTTTGCTTTTCTTATTAGCTTCTCCTTTTGGGTGCTTTGCCCCATGAGTTAATAACAAAGCTACGATTCTAAATGCTTTGTTTTCAAGTATTACCACTTGATACATAAGTACCACAAGCATTTAATTAGAGGACTCTATTAAGCTCATTTTTCTTTTCTTTTCTTGACTCTCTAATCATTGATGCTCAGAACCTTGAGCTTTGAGGGAGTGCTTTTGCACTTGAGCCTAGCCTTGACTTCTAAGTGTTTTGTTTTCAAGCATTTGGCTTGATACATAAACACCACAAGTACTTAACATATTGTCATTGGTACTCAGAGCCTTCAGCTTTCTCATTCTTTCCCTTTTTCTTTTTTTGCCTTAATTTGTATTTGCTTCTTCAAGGTTTTCATGATTTTCAAAAGATTTCACAAAATGTACTAGATAAAAACTTCAATTAAATAAAATCCAATGCAATTGAGCAACAATTAATCATACTAGCTTTCCAATACTTGTATGCACATGCTAAGTTCTTCTTTAATGCCTTGTTTGTTTATGATCATGATGCTTTACTGCTTTAAGCTTTACAAAACTCAAGTTGGTAGTCATAATGGCATGGCAACATGTTACAAATCAATATTCAAGCTATTCTTATTCATACCACACATGCATACAGAGAATATAAAGACAATCATGCATTTTAAGTGTTGGAAACAAATGAGGAGAAAAGGAACTCTACAACCTTGTAGTTCATCTTCATTATTGTTGTCCTTTTTCCTCTATTCTTCCTCCTTCCCTTGCTAAACTCAAAATGCTTGCTCATCCTCAAGCAACAATTAGAACAATGGCTATGGGGCTAAGATGGATCATGAATGTCTTACACAATAAAAAGTTAGTAGTACATGTGTTCTAAGCAAGCAAAATTAAAGATAATAATCAAGGCACAAGAGACAGAGACATTGTGATTGCAAACTTAAGAAAGTGAGCACAATACATTGCATAAAAAATAAGTGGCACACCAAACTTAGTGTGACACTTTCACTTGGAATTAATGCAAGTATCTTGTAAGAATTTGAACCAAATTTTGTTGCATAGCAACACCAAACTTAGAATGCAATCCTATGTCCATTTTATTTGAGATAAAACTAAATGAAACTGTTGTATGTTAAATACAATCACCAAGCCAAGAATCCTGTCATGAATAATGATTTATTGGTGATGTATTAACAAAAACAGTTAAGTGGCAAACTAAATAAAAGCATTAAAAGCAAAAATGACTAAAACAAAGAGAAAACTTAAAAGAAAAATAATACTGCAAAGGCATTATGATTATGCAGACAAGTGGTGTTGCTGGATGATTTACATAAAAACAAAATAAGTGGCACACCAAACTTAGAATCTTAATGTGACACTTCCATGTAGAATTGATGCAATCATCCAAAGGGATTGAAAACAATTTGTTGCAAGGCAACACCAAACTTAGAACATAACCATATGCCAATTTATTGAATTTGAACAAAGCAAGGAGAAAAAAAATGTACCTATTGTCTACCTGTTCTTTACTTTCTTCCTCTTCTTCCAATTTGTTAAGAGAAATGACTTCAAAAGAGGAGAAGTTTCAGCTACTGTCCCTTGCCTTGGCCTTTCCTTAGCAAGCTTCCTTTTGCAAATGGCTTGATTGATCTTGCTTGCTGGATCAGGGACAGGATTGGTACTCTTGTTAGTTGCCTTCACTTCTTTGAATCCAAGTCTTGGTTGCTGTGTGATTATTAGAGTTTTGTATTCATCGAGAGCCTTTTGAACTGGTGGTTCCATGAACTCCTCCTTCATGTACTTCTCTGCCTCACTTGAGTTTGGAATGACTTCCTCACTTTCTTGCTCTTCCATTTCCTCCCTTGCACTCAACATTTGACTTAATAGCTTTTTCATTGAGGAGGTTTGTTGATCTTCCCAACATTTCTTCATCTTCTCTTCATATTTTTCGATCACAGATTCAATTGTTGAGAGTTTTTGGGTCAGGGACGTTTGTGAGAGTTGTGAGTCTTCATGTTCCCTGGTCATCTCAAGTGCAGTTTCATTTTCAACTATTTCCACCACCTCTTTCTTTTTCACTAAAAATTCACTTGACTCAGTAGCCTATTCCTCTTGTTTTTCCTCCTTTTTCATTGCACTCACCAACTGAGCTAGCTGCACTTCCATGTTTTTGAGGGACGTTTCTTGTTCTTCCCAGTACTTCTTTGTCTCCTCCGTAAATCTTTTGAGCATGGACTCAAGTTTTGAGAGTCTTTGGCTATTGGAAGTTTGTTTTGGTTGTGAGTCTTTGGCTATTGGACAATCTCTCATGTGACTTGACTGCTCAGAATTTGCAGTTTCTTGGTAATACTCCCAGCCACCATTAGAATCATGACTTGCATCATTTTGTGGTGGTGGGAAGTATCCCATATGATTCTCTTGCTCATCTTGTGTCTCTGAAACAAATCTCCATGGATTGGAGTGCTCAGACTTTATATTTTCTTGGTGATATTCCCTGCTACCATTAGAGATTGGTGATGGTGGGTAATATCCCATAAAATTTTTTTGATCACAAGATGAGTTGAACTCCATTTGCATTTTGGAAAACACAACACCAAGGAAAATTGAAATTACTCATATCAGAGATGAGAATTTCTTAGTGAGGCAAAAACTCAAACACCTTGGTTTCACTTTGAAACAGAAAACAAAAATAAAGAAAATGCTTGATCTAGACTTCTCACCCACTTAATCATTGTTGATCTAAATCAATCCCCGGCAACGGCGCCAAAAACTTGATGGTATTTTTGTGGAAAAATGAATTTCCCAAAACACCTAAAACTCACCGGCAAGTGTACCGGGTCGTATCAAGTAGTAAAACTCACTTAAAGTGAGGTCGATCCCACAGGGATTGATGGATCAAGCAACTTTAGTGGGTGATTAGTTTAGTCAAGCTAACATTGAGTGATTTGAGTGACAGTTGAAACAATAGAAAGTAAATGACAAGAGGAATTAAAGTGCAGAAAGTAAATGTGCAGAAACTTAAAGAACAAGAAAAGTAAATTGCAAGAATCTTAAATGACAAGAAATGTAAATTGCATGAAAAGTAAAGGGGCTGGGGTGCTGGAAGCAATGTAAACAGAGAAGCAAAATTTCAGTGAATAAGAATTTAGAGCAATTGCAGGAAATGTAAATTGGAAGCAATGCAACAGAAAGTAAAAATGCTTGGAGAATTTTAAAAATAGAAAAGCAATGCTTAATTTGCAGCAATTTAAAGGTGGTTCAAGATCTCAGGAGTGAAAGAGACTAGATAACAAGTCTAGATCTCAAATCCTTCCTTGATCCAACAAGAATAATTGCAAAAGAAATAAAGAAAAGTAAATTGCAGAAAGAGTAGAAGAAGAAGCTGCAGATGGAGAATGAAAACAGAATTCCTTCCAATCTCAATCCAAAATTTCAAGACAGAAAAGAAAAATAAGAGAGAAAGCGAAATGAAAACTAAAAGTACAAAACTCCCTATTGGAGCTAGCCTCCATACAATTCAGCTCATTTAATGAGATGGAATTGATGCCTTTATATAGGCTTTACAAAGTAAAAAAAAATGAAATTGAAATGAAAAACAAATTAAATGAAAATCCTAATTCTAGCTTGTTCTTGTGCCTTTGAGTGATAATGTGGGCTTTGCTTGCTTTGAATCTGAGGAGAAATGGGTTTGGTTGGCCTTGATTCAATTTGGAGAAGAATTGAATTTAAATGGAATTTTTATTCAATTTTTGGTCCATGGGTGTTGCTCCCAGGGGAAAGCTCAGTTGGAAAACCCAACTTAGCTTTCAAGTTGTGCTGTCCGTGTCATTTGATGCGCGTCCAGCCTTGGTTGTGTGCCAAAATGGTGCGCACAAGGCTTGCTTGGTGCCTTTGGTCCGTGTCAAAATGTGGGGAAAAAGGGAGAAGTAGTGCTCAGTTGGGAAAACCAACTGAGCTCCCCTTGTGGCGCCTTGCTTTTGTCTTCAAGGTCCCAAGTTCAACTCTTGGTGGAAGAAGTTTTGTGAGCCTTTTCCTTGAATTTTCTTGAGTGGAAGCCCGATAAAGCTAAGTTGGAAAAGTGAACTGAGCACTATTTTTCTCTTGCCTTGCTTTCCTTGTGTCTCCCCCTTCGAGCCTTGGTGAAAGCATTGGCTGATTTTTTTGCTTATTTTTAGCCCTTAAAGATGCATTTCACTCGTACCTCAATTTCGTGCCAAATATGGACTATGATACATCGTTGGAAAGCTCTGAATGTCAGCTTTCCAACGCAACTGGAAGAACATCAATTGGACATCTGTAGCTCAAGTTATGGCCCTTTGAAGAAGGCATCGTCATGCTGTAAACGCCCAACTTTTAACTTAGCGAAAATTCTTGCCTCCAAGCTAAGTTTTTTTGTACGGCAAAGCTAAGTTCACTTTGTGAACTGAGCTTTGAGTGCTGGTTGTGATGTCTCCTTGATTTGGTCATGGGCCACGCTTTTAAAAGCGTGGCCTAAGGCTCCAAAGTGTGCTCCAACTTCAAAGTGTGCCCCAAAGTTTTTTTTTTCTCCTTTTTAGCTTATTTTGTGCTTCTTTGCTTCTTTTTCTTCTTATTTCCTACCAAATTTATAAAATTAAAAGGTCAAGGAAATATACCATTTAAGCATAAAAGAATGCAATATTTAAGCACTAATTATCAATTTCTTATATGAAAAAGCATAGAAAAACATGACATGGTGACATGTCATCAATGGTCACCTTGCAAATCTCAGTCAGGCGGATATAAAGTGATAATGGTGTTTTCGAATATTATATAATAGAATAGGGATAGAGATACTTATGTAATTCATTGGTAGGAATTTCAGATAAGCGAATGGAGATGCTTTCGTTCCTCTGAACCTCTGCCTTCCTGCTATCTTCATCCAATCAGTCTTACTCCTTTCCATGGCTGGCTTTATGTGATACATCACCACTGTCAATGGCTACTTTCGGTCATCTCTCGGGAAAATGATCCAATGCCCTGTCACGGCACGGCTAATCGTCTGGAGGCATCACCCTTGGCAATGGCTTCATCTTATCCTCTCAGTGAATAATATGCTCACGCACTCTGTCACGGCACGGCTATTCATCTGTCGGTTCTCGATCATGCTGGAATAGGATTTACTATCCTTTTGCGTCTGCCACTAACGCCCTGCAATCGCGAGTTAGGAGCTCGTCACAGTCATTCAATCATTGAATCCTACTCGGAATACCACAGACAAGGTTTAGACCTTCCGGATTCTCTTGAATGCCGCCATCATTCTAGCTTACGCCACGAAGATTCTGATTAAGAGATCTAAGAGATATTCAGTCTAGCTTATTTCATGTAGAACGGAAGTGTTTGTCAGGCACGCGTTCATAAGGAAGAAGGATGATGAGCGTCACACATAATCATCACCTTCATCACGTTCTTGGGTACGAATGGATATCTTAGAAGCGAAATAAGAAGAATTGAATAGAAAACAGTCGTACTTTGCATTAATCTTTGAGGAACAGCAGAGCTCCACACCTTAATCTATGGAGTGTAGAAACTCTACCGTTAAAAATACATAAGTGAAGGTCCAGGCATGGCCGAGATGGCCAGCCCCCTAAAACGTGATCAAAGGATCATAAGGTAATCCAAAGATGCCTAATACAATAGTAAAAGGTCCTATTTATAATAAACTAGCTACTAGGGTTTACATGAGTAAGTAATTGATGCATAAATCCACTTCCGGGGCCCACTTGGTGTGTGTTTGGGCTGAGCTTGAGTGTGGCACGTGTAGAGGTCCTCCTTAGAGTTGAACGCCAGCTTTTGTGCTAGTTTGGGCGTTCAACTCTGGTTTTGGCTCCTTTTCTGGCGCTGGACGCCAGGTTTGGGTAGAAAGCTGGCGTTGAACGCCAGTTTACGTCATCTATTCTTGGCTAAAGTATGGACTATTATATATTTCTGGAAATCCCTGGATGTCTACTTTCCAACGCAATTAAAAGCGCGCCATTTCGAGTTCTGTAGCTCCAGAAAATCCACTTTTAGTGCAGGGAGGTCAGAATCCAACAGCATCAGCAGTCCTTCTTCAACCTCTGAATCTGATTTCTGCTCAAGTCCCTCAATTTCAGCCAGAAAATACCTGAAATCACAGAAAAACACACAAACTCATAGTAAAGTCCAGAAATGTGAATTTAACATAAAAACTAATGAAAACATCCCTAAAAGTAACTAGATCCTACTAAAAACATACTAAAAACAATGTCAAAAAGCATATAAATTATCCGCTCATCAGCAAGCTTCTTCAGTTTCAACCTCTTCCTCTTGGTAGCTTTCTTCCAATTCGATCTCTTCTTCATTGTTCACCAAGGGCATGGGAGGTTGTACTTCTTCTTCTTTAGTCTCCATGTCAAGTCCAATGGGAGAGGATTCAAATGTAGATAAGAATTCATCAATGATTGAATCCATCTCTTGATCATCCCCTTCAAAGTCTTCAACCATGATATGCCTTGGAGGTTGTACACCCTCCTCAATAACAAATTCAAACTCCTTAGAAGAGGGCTCTATGACTGGGCTTTCCCATGGACGTTCCGCATCTCCCAAGTCTTCAACCAATTCTTCTTCTTCGATAATTTCAGCTTCCTCCACTTGTTCCAGTACAAAGTCATGCTCCTTACTGTCCATTGGAGTTTCTAGTATCTCCTTCATGCTACGTTCTTCATTAGATTGTCCACATGAAGCCATGGGGGTTCCTTGAGTGTCCAAACATCGGGAAGGTAATCGATTAATTACTTGCTCCAGTTGGTGAAGGGTTGCATGAAATTTTTCCACTGTTTCCTTGAGACGCTCCCGTGATTCTTGGGTCGATGGATATGGACATGGTACATAGGGGAGTGGTGGTTCTTGGAAGTAATTGGATTGGAATTGGGGTGGATATGGGTTAGGGTCATATGGAGGTGAGTGTTGGTAGGTGGCTTGTGAGTGTGGTGGTTCATAGTTATGTTGATGAGGTGGTTCATAGGTATATGATGGGGCTTGTTGGTAACAATAAGGGGGTCCACCATATCTATCATCTTGGTACACACCTCGGAATGGCTCTTGACCGTAGTAATTTGGTGGGTGATGGTTGTCATGAAGGGGTCTTCCATAACTATTGCCTCGACATGCATTATTAAATGGTTGTCTTCCATGGTACCTTGGAAGGTGTTGTTGCCTAAAGGGTTGATCAGATCCTCGTGGCTCTGTCCATCTCTGTTTGTTTTGACCTTGATGCATGTTCCTGTTATAATTTCCATTTCTTGCAACAACATTGGAACCAAACTCAAAGCGACGGGGGTGAGAACTCATAATAACTAATAAAAATTAAAAACAAAAATAAAAATAAATAAATAAGAAAAATAAAATATTTACAATAACGAATAATAAGGCACACGTTTGCAATTCCCCGGCAACGGCGCCATTTTGATGAACTGGATTCGCTGCCGGTAAAGAATTTTTATAAAATTAATCGCGTTGTAAGTATAGTTTCTAAACCAATAGAGAATCCTTTCGTACAAAAGTTTGGTTGTTACAAGTAACAAAACCCAATAAAATTTATAACCGAAGTATTTAAACCTCGGGTCGTCTTCTCAAGGAATTGTAGCGAAGTATGATTTATTATTGGTTATGGAAAAGGTAGAAATTTGGGTTTTTGAAATAGGGAACAGGAAAATAAATTGGCAGGAAATTAAATCATAATTATCATAAAAACCATTGCATGGTATGAGAATTGGAAATCCCATCCTAGTTATCCTTATCAGGTGTGATGAGAATTGTTTATCGCTCCCACCTAGTTAACCCTTACTAAATAAAGGAAAGTCAAGTGGATTAATCAATTTGATCCTCAAGTCCTAGTCAACTCCTGTGGAAAGACTAGATTTAGAGCGATCCAAATCAACTAACAATTCCCAAATCTCAATCAACTGCTGAGTTTGACAACTCAAGTGTTACCAATTATTAACCAAAGCAAAGCAAAATAAATCTAAATTAAATTAAAAGCATTAATAACATAAATTTGAAGAAAGCAATCTTAAATCTGAAATACCTCAATATACATTAAATAGAATATTCAAATCTAACATGAAAAGGTTCATAAGCCAATTTGGCAACATAAGTCAAATACAAATAAAAGCATTAGAATAAATAAAAGTAGAAGAGAAACATAAATTAAAGGAACATTGAACCTGGAATGAAGAGAAGTAGCCTAATCATAATAAAAATCCTAAATCCTAATCCTAATCCTAAATCCTAAGAGAGAGGAGAGAGCCTCTCTCTCTAAAACTACATCTAAAAGCTAAAATTATGTATACGAATGTTGTATGAATTGTTCTTGTTTATGAATGGGTTGATTCCCCCATTTTATAACCTCTAATCTGTATTTTCTGGGCCGATAACTGGGCCAAAACAGCCCAGAAATCGCTGGTTGCGATTTCTAATATGCTGATTTCCGCATATGCAACGTGTGTGCGTGATGCACGCGTCCGCGTCGTCTATCCTCAGGGAAACTATAGCAAATTATATATTATTTCGAAGCCCCGGATGTTAGCTTTCCAACACAACTGAAACCACATCATTTGGACTTCTGTAGCTCAAGTTATGACCGTTTGAGTGCGAAGAGGTCAGGCTGGACAGCTTAGCAATTTCTTCAATTTCTTGTATTCCTTCCACTTTTGCATGCTTCCTTTCCATCCTCTCAGCCATTCCTGCCCTGTAATCTCTGAAAACACTTAACACACATATCAAGGCATCTAATGGTAATAAGAGAGGATTTAATATTAGCAAATATAAGGCCAAAGAAGCATGTTTTCAATCATAGCACAAGATTAGGAAGGAAAATGTAAAACCATGCAATTGGTATGAATAAGTGTGCAAAGACTTGATAAAAACCACTCAATTGAGCACATGATAAACCATAAAATAGTGGTTTATCAATGAACCATAAAGGCAAGGAGCCGGTAGAGGAGGAGGACGCCGAGGATGGAGATACCAAGAATGCATTGGCTTTAGCAATTTTCTCCGTAGCCCGAGCCCCCGTGTCCACCAGCTAAAGGTGGAGGAACTTAAAGCTTCCATCTCCCCAGATTGTGTGAGGGAGGAGTCACTACTTTTGGGGCATAAATTATCTTTTTCGAACACTTTGCATTTTATTTTTGTTTTCTTTTACTATGTTTCTTGTAGATATTTGTTAGTTTTTTTACTACTGCACCTTTACTTTAGTTGATATATATATATATATATATATATATATATTGCATTTGCATTTTTAGTTGGTATATATTTTATAGATATTGGTTGAGATTGGATGATGTGAATAGCATAGTGCCTAGTTCAATTTTGTCTTGATTATTCATGATGGTTTTTGGATGTTGAAAATTAGGAAGAGAACTACGAAATTTTGAAATTGCATCCATCACAACATACATACATACATATAGGAAAAGCTTTTGGTGAAGAACAACAAAAATTTTCAAGAATTTCATTTTTAGGGTGTTCTATTGAATTGATTTGGAAAATCCTCTTTAAACTTGCTTGAATGAATTTTTGTGGAACATAGAAGAGAGATAGAACTAACAACCTTGTAAGTTGTTGAGCCTATAATTGTGTGGTTGCATATTTCAACCACAATTTTATTCTGTGTGATATACTCCTTCTATGATTGTGATTTTAGTTTTACTTGATTCTTTATTTTCAATAGTTGATGTTTGAATGCATTTAGCATGATTGAGGCAATTTTTGAAGCTAATCTTACTCACCCATATAGCCCAACCCTTATATCTACCTTTGTAAGCCAATTTTGAGCTTTTTAATCCCCTTTGTTCTAATTGTAACCACATCAAAACCCTAAGCGTAAAACCATGGAATAACCTTGAATTACATCTTTGATTAGCTTAGGTTGAGGTGTGTGTCATTTGAGTGTGGGGGAATTTTTGGAAAAGCATTGGTAGAGACATAAAAGTATTTTGGGTATTCACTGAAAATTTTAGAAAATAGGTGCACAATCACGTATCAATCTACTTTAACCATATGCATTTGTCATGGAAAAAAAGTGAAATAAAAAATATATATATATGTAGTAATAAGATGGGAACAAAAGTTATCCCAAAATAGCATATAATGGTAAATTTTGGCTTAAATTGGATGGATTTCATCATATAAACTCACACTTAATCACCAAAATAGCATACTTTTGTGATTTCTCCCTAATTTGGACATAAATGTGAAAACATGCATTTTTATGCTTAAATTGATCATTTTAATTTTACTTTTATTTCATTCGATGCCGTGATATATGTTGTGAGTGATTTCAGGTCCTAGAGGCATGAATGGTTTGGTAGAAATGGAAGGAAGCATGCAAAAAGGGAGAACACATGAAGAAAATAAAGGAGAAGCACACAGTCAAGTGTGCGTACACGCAGGTCCCAACGTGTGACTTCATTAATGAAGCATGTGGCTCGCGATTTTTGAGGCTCTTTGGCCCAATTTTGGAAGGCTAGAGGCTGAATTGAAGTGCTATATAAAGGGGACATCAACACATATCAAGGATTAGCTTAGAATTAGTTTTAGAGAGCTCATTTTAGATAGAAAATGCATTAGGAGTAGGAGTAGTGTAGATAGAAAATTCTCTCCTAGGATTTACTTAAATTTTTATTGTAGCATTTTATAGTTTTAAGTTTGATCTTGGATTTCGCTTATCTCATTGTAAGTACTCTTTAATTTCCTCTTTAATTTCACTACTCTTGTTGCATTTTTCTATGGTTCAAGTTACTTTGTTAATATATGCAATTTTGGTTTCTTGAAGTTTTGATTGGTGAATTTAATGTTTTATGCTTTATATATGCTTGATTGAATGTTTATTGTTGATTTTGTGAATAATTTGATTATAGTTTTTATTTTTCTTTGCAATTTCCTATGTTTTAGTTTTATGCCCACCAAGTGTTTGTAAAAATGCCACTTGGTAATTTTGAGTAGCTTTTCACGCCTTGGCTTGGGAATTGAGTTCCTAGGATACTAGAGTCATAATGTCTGACATTTAGTGGTAACTCTTGGGTAGTTAGTTGACTCTTGTTTCCATTGGCGCTAGCTTTTTACTAAGAAATTAGTAAGTTAGCTAGGACTTATGGATTAAGGTCAATTATGCTTGCTTGACTTACTCCTCGATGCTAGGGGTTGACAAAGCGAGATTGACTCATCATAGTTGCCATAGTTGTGGTTATGACGATGATAGGATTCCTTAATTCTCATTCCCAAGTCAAGGCTCTTTTATGCATTTATAGCATTTTCACTAGTTTTGACCTTATCTTCTTTTCAATTGCATTAATTTCCTTTTTGATCATTTGTTAGTTCTTTTATTTCTTAGTTCTTTTAATCTTTCGTTCCTTGATTGCAAACCCTCTTTTCCTCACAACCAAGAGTGTGACATCTTAATTGCATTGTCCGAGGGAGACGACCCGAGGTTTAATTACTCTTGGTTAATTTTATTTGAAAATTAAACTTTGATTGGGAGGATCCATTGTCGGTTCGGACTATACTATCAACAAAATTGTTGTCTCAATTCCGAATTGGCATAATCCTCATCCATCAAATATAATGAAATGAACTTAACTTCTAAACCTGACCCTACTAAGAACTCCCCAGTACTTACCCCCTATTTCCATCCCTTTCAGCTACAGGTGCGAAGGTTTAGTCCGGAGCTACAGGAGCATAGAAGATTATATTCACGAGTTGAGTTGTTAGAATTTATTTTTCCCTTGTCGGCTATTATTTTGCTTTTTAGTGGGGTATGACTTGTAATTGAGATTATTTGAATAAGTCTATGTATATATTGCTATGTGAATCTATATGTATTTTTGTGATTAAGAGGTTTAAGTAAAGACCCTATTGTTTTCTTGATTAAAGTTTTGGTTTGTGTTCACGAAGGGTCAATATTAAATAAAGATATTATATAGTAAAAGGTTTAGAGGTAAGTAGCGCTCAGACTTTTAGTACGATCATGAAGTGCTAAAATTTAGGGTGTTACATAAAGGTCGGCCAAAATATTGATATACATATATATAAAACCCGACTATATCCAAAAGACAAAATATAAAACCTGTTTCTTTGAAATCAACATCTAAGAGGGACAAAATGTAAGTTATGTACAAGATGGAGAATACTATTTATATACATATACAAAACTCTAAATACAAAATATCCCGAAGGTAGTTCTTTGCGTCCCAAGAGTCTCTAGCAAGCTCAACGTGGTGTCTCACGTCCTGCATCTAAAAACAACAAAATATGTATGGAATGAGATTCGGGGGTTCTCAGTATGGTAAAGGTGCCCCACATAGATAATATTTATGGTACCGGGAAAGCCAGAGGCATTCCTAGAACTTCGACACTCATATTTAAACTCAAAGAAGTATACTAAACCAGAAACTTGGGAATCTATTTGTGGATTCTGGTTCTAATCTAACTCTTCACCTCCTGTCAATCCAAACCTACTAATCACCGGTGGAACTACTTTCAGCGTCACCTCTGCCAGCATGAGGGATCTCTCCAATACAAAGACATACAAGATAGGCAAAGAAAACACAGATAGGATGCAATTACAGCAAGTAGGACAAATAACAGGTAAGCATGGCTAATCAATTAGGCAAACCAAAGTATGCATACTCAAACAAGTCATACAAATGCACATGATGCATGTCTGCCCTATGGCCGATGATATAATCTGTCAGTTATTCAGCCAAACATGACATGTTCGGTAGCGAACCCTGGACATTTCCAACAGCACGAAGCTCAAAGCATATGCATATATATAAATAATCAATCAATCATCCATTGTGCGGCTGGGTCAGAGGAACCTCAAATCTCAACTTGGAACTAGTAGGGCGAGTCACTGTGTTTACCCAGGGAGACTAAGATCAATCATTAATACCATCCTGGAGCAAGTGGGGCGATCAATACATCTACTCAGGAAGCTCACAATCACCTCAACCTGGAGCAAGTGGGGCGAACCACACCCTTGCATCTACCCGGGGAGCCTCTGGTGCACGAAAAGAGATTTTGCACAGCTTAACCGGCAACTGCACCGGGTCATCCAAGTAATACCTCAGGTGAGTGAGGGTCGATCCCACGAGGCAATAGTTAGGCAAATAGAAAAGGGGTTCGGTCAGTCAATTTGCATGAGGCAATAAGTAAACAAGTAAATAAAGCAAATAAGGATTGGTGTAAAAACAATATTAGAAAATAGTTAAGGTTTCGGAGATGTTTATCTTTCCGGATTAAATGTTCTTACCAACTATTTTAACAATGTATGATTCATTCTATGGTAAACTATAAATATCTAAACCCTAATCTCTTAGTGATTTAGCCTCCTCTAACCTTCATTAACCGCCACTCTTGTGGTCACTTAATTTCGATTAGAGGGTTAAGTTCAAAAACTAGTTTATGGCCACAAAAATCCTAATTACCTAAAGCTAACAAGATTATATGTCACATATCCCAATTAGTTAATGTAATTAGCAATTTAGGAGGAATTTGTTTTCAAGCTGTAGTTCAAGCGAGATAACTCTCTCGAGAATCACAAGAACTCATGTAGAATAAGGGTCATACTTTCGTTCCACCCAAATTCATAAGATTAAGAATGAAAACAATCCTTAGAATTGAATCAAAAATTAATTAAAATAGAAGAATAATAGTTCTAATCCATAGAAATAAACAGAGCTCCTAACCTTAGCCAAGAGGTTTAGTTGCTCATAACTTACAGAGAAAAAATAGGGTTTTGAGAAGTGCGGGAGGAAGAAGATCCGAGTACAGAAGATCTTTTTCCTTTTATCCTAACCTAATTTAATCTGCAAAGTAAATTAAAATAATAAATCCAAAAACTAAAAAGTATTGTTTTTAAATAAAAATTACAAAAAAAAAATAAAATATAGCTAATAAATGCTAAATCCACTTGAGGTGCCAAAGAGAGGGTAAATTCGGTCAGCTGCTGGTGTTAAACACCAATTTGGCGTTTAGTGCCCTAAGGGGAGTCGTGCGCTTCTGGTTATGATCCCTTGCTGGCGCTAAATGCCAGTTGGGTGTTTAGAGCCCAGGGAGGGTGCTGCCAGCTTTTTTCCTTTTTAGCTCCAAACTCCGCCAAATTGCTTCGAATTTCACCTGAAATCATAAAAATACTAGAACAACTCAAAGTAGCAATCAAATAGGATTTTTGCACTAAAATTAAGTAAAACTAAATAAGATCTAACAAAAATAACTGAAAAATGATAAGAAAAAGGGTATAAAATGCTCAGGCATCAGCCTCAACTAACCAACCTGGAGCAAGTGAGGCGAGCCACAACCCTTGCGTCTACCTAGGAGGTACGTTCTCATATGTCAAGGAGGAATAAAGGAGAGATCCTAACCTCCCTCCATCTCACTGGAGGAGATTTTATAATACCAGGAGGAACAAAGAAAGGGATCCTTACCTTCCACCATCTCACTGGGGTTGCACTTTCGAAAAAGAGTGCTCGAGATCAAACGGTCACATTTATAAATCAAACATGCCCAGTATTATATTTATGATTAACATATAGTTCCTTATTCTTATCTCCACTAATACTCCGATATCTTCTCTTTAATCAACTCAAAACACTACACGAAACTACTCAAATTAACCTACCCACAGTACTCTGTAACCTTAAGCCTCCAAATCTAAGTACAAAACAAAAACAACCCTTTTTAATTTACCAGTAAACTCTTGCTCATCCCAAAAACCTAAATACTAGGTAGGAAACTTAAACGGTAGTTACAGAGGTTTGGAAAGCTAGAAGAATGGTTTAAAACTTAAAAACACACTTTTCAGAAAATAAGGATTCCGCGTACACATGCCATGTCTACGTACGCGGAAGTATGAAATTTGACTATCTCGCGTACGCACCCCTTGTCCGTGTACACGAGCCCTTTGGCAGGGAAACATCCCCACGTCGTGTAGCATTGCTCGCGTACGTGAGCCTATTATTTGTCCCATTCCGTGTATGGACGCACATGTCTGCGTACGTGGGACGTTTGGGCAGATCCCAGGGTCTGCGTCATGTGCATGTCTGCCTATGCGCCTGTATTAGAAATTTCAAAAAAGCTGTTAAGTTAGAAAAATCAAATTTTCATCGTCAACTTCGAATGCGCATAATTTTTTCGTTAAAAATTGTTTTTAATCCGTTCTTCAAACGCTATAAACTTCATGGACCCATTTTTTATTCAAGATAAGTTTTATAACATTTGAGGGTCCGAAAGCCAAGTTATGGTCCGCCGAAGTTGGTCAAAAATTTAGTTTTACCATAAATTTCCAAACCTCTATTTTTATCAAAACCTCACTTCAAAACCAATGTTTCAAATCCCAAAACAACACTAACTGTATTCAAACCATAAACATATCCTTTCCATCTCTTCCACAATATACCATATCAAATTTTAGCAATTCCAACCAAAACAATTCATAATCAAAATAATATATATATATATATATATATATATATATATATATATATATATATATATATATATATATATATATATATATGAATAATGAATTGTGTTATTATATATATCCTTATCACAGCTCATAATCATCCTCACAATCATTAATAATTAACACATTCTCATACTAGACTCAATAATTTCACCAAGAATCCTTAACAAGTTTACATAATTCAATCTATCCTATGGTCAACTAGCCTACATTTTCACGTTACATTACATATTATCTACGAGAAACCAAAATCCTACCTTGGCCAATTCCTCCTTAAACTCGGAACACCTCAAATTCTTCCATTCCTCAAGCTTCCACTTCTCCATGTCCTCACCAATTGGATTCTCAGCCCCCAAAGCTTCGTCCCAAGTGCTCCGATTTGACAATTCAACTCCAATTCAATATAAACTCAAGCTAGTTCATACAATTTACTAAATTAGCACTAGAATATACAAAATTGGACAAACCACAAGGGTTTAGAATTTTCTTACCTTACCCATTGATGATTGGGGTAAAACCCAAAAATTATCCAAGGCTAGATTGCATCTAAAACACGAAAAATATTAAAATCACTCAATACTCATAATTAAATGCAAATTCAGAAGGAAAGAAGAAACTGGGCAGAAAATACAAATTTTCTTACCACTTTGTTTGGATAGAATCGAAGAGGACTCCGAGATAAACGTGTGATAATAAACGACTCGTCAATCAGAACTCCGAATTGAAAGTTATGTAAAATTGAAGTTGGAAGTGAAATGGAAGTTTGGATTTGAAGCAACACTTCTCTTCCTCAGCCTGTTTGGCTGAATGAAGGGGAAGAAGAAGGCTGATTTGGCTTCTATATATGGAGCCTTGGGCCTGGTTTGGGTCCGGTCCAATCGGTTTGGCCCGTTGGCTCAATTTTGGACCAAAGTTTTTAAAATTAATGTTAAAATTTATATTTTAAATATTTCTACTCTTCTAAACTATAAAATTTAATTTCTCAATTTTTTTGAATAATAATTAATTTATTAGCTAATTATTTATTAATTTAATGAGATTTATAGAATTCAATTTAATTCCATCATTTTCTTCCAAAATCAATTTCCACCCAAATAGGTTTAATTTAGAATACTATTCTATTGGAATTTCACTTAAAAATTATAAAATGTCTAAAAAATTTTATAACCTAATTACTTGTTTAGCTCCTTCACTCACTTTCTCTTACACGGTCACTCTTTCCATGCCTCCCACTCCTCATTCTTCACCTCTCCCATCTTCGATGCCGTGATGTTGTCGCCATCAACCTAGCCTCCCTTTCTTCACTGCCAACTCAAATGCCTCCCTATCTTTCCTCTGGTGTGTCCCTACCTTCTTTCTTTGTTGTCTAGCATTGTGATTCTTATTTTTTGGCCCGCCATTGTTAGAGATTGAAAGCTGTCTCTCACCTTCGCCGTTGGCATTTTTAACATTCCTGCTTTCGGATTGTATGACAAAATTTCTTACTCACCCCAATTTGCTATTTTTCTCTCTTTTTGTTTATGATAATTGAGGAGTTGAACAAAATTTATTTTTTTAAGAAAAATAAATAGAAAATAGATTTTTTTAAAGGAAGAAAAATCTGCACGATACTTTTTGAAATCAGAAAATTTTTGACTGTAGAAGAATATGTTGTTCTTTTTTTTAGTTTTAGGAAAAAATATGATAAAAATTGTCTACTATAAAAATTTAATTTATTTGATAAACATTATAAATACTATAATTCAATTCAATTATATAGTGTTACTAATTCATTTCAAACACTGTTGTTCAATTTAATTTCATATCATTAAAAATTTTCGAATAGACTATAAGGGTTTTAGTCATATCGAAATATGTTTAATCCCTAAGGTGATTGCTTTTTCTATGCACCAGGTTCAACTAATCAGTATTAGCACTATTTTTTAGAAAATTATTTTTAAGATATTTATTCTTAGACTTTAACCCCTTATGAGTATGCTTATTAGTGGTAATTAGAGTTTATCTATTAGTGAAAGATTAATAAGTAATAATATTCTAGTAGTCCATGAATGTCTGTATTATCTAAAAAATAAAAATTATATGGGTGAGAATATGGTTCTAAATGAGCAAGGCATATGATAAAGCGGAATAGAGCTTTGTGTGGTTTGTTATGGAGAAATTGGGCTTCTGCTTTAAATGAATTAGGTTGATAAAAGAATTTATGTTTATAATTTCTTATTCTGTTGTTGTGGAAGGTTCACCAATTGATTTTTTTTATACCATGTAGAGGGCTCTGTTAAAGAGATTCTTTCTTCCCATACCTATTTTTATTTGTGCAAGGAGTTTGTCCTACCTATTCTACAAAGGAGAATAGAATAACTTATTTTATGGACTTTAATTTAATAGTAGATGTCCAACTATTAATTATCTAATATTTGTAGATAATTTTTTACTTTTTTGTAAGCTTACTAAATTAAATTATGATAATTTAAAACAAATCCTAGAGCATTATAGTGCTATGAGTGGATAGATGATAAAATTGAATGCTTTCAGTGAAAACACTCCTTAACAGATTCTGATAGAGCTGGCTAATACTCTAGGGGTTTCAAATATAGAGGCTTAAGATAGGTATTTGGGGTTGCCTTCTATAGTCCACTAATCTAGAAAAGAAAGTTTTCCTTTGTAAAGGATAAGGTTAGTGAAAAAACTGGCTTGTTAGAAAAGAGCTTTCCTATCAACAAGTGGTAGATAGGTGCTAATAAACATGATAGGCTCAACAATCCCATTTTATACCCTAAGTTAGTTTAGGCTACCGAATTCTCTCCTTGATGAACTACATAGATTGATAACTCAATTTCGATGGAAAAAATATATTGAGAAAATGATGCAATGGATTAGTTTGAACAATATGAGTAGAGATAAAAACTATGAAGGACTGTATTTTAAGAATCTAAAAGCTTTTAACTTGTCCATGCTAGCTAAACAGGAATGGATGATGCTACATAATTTACATTCTTCTTTTCAAAATCTACAAAATAAATACTTCAAATATATATTTTTTCTAAAAGCTAAACTTGAAAATAGAACCTCTTAAACTTGACAGAGCATTTTAAAGGGGAGAAAATTTTTGGAAAAAAGTGTAAAAGTAAAATATAACAACTTAGGGTGGAACTAAAAGTAAAAAAAGATCATTGTGGGGATCAGGCACCATTTCGCATTCCAAAAAGAGATTGCAGAGATAAAAATCTTATTTGGATTAGGTAGGTCTGATAAACCCCGATTTTGAGGTTTATCTTGTGCTTATTTTGGGAGATTTTATCAATATTTCTCACACTTATTCGCAAGAAATGCATAGTTTTGTGTTCACTTCCCAATATTGCTCCATGATGGAAAACGTACTTATTTTGCCTTAAAATTGCCATATTTTAATCCTCTTCTATTGCCATTCGATGCCGTGATGTATTTGTTGAGTAATTTCAGGAATTATAGGGTAGGAATGACTTAGAAGAGAGGGAGAAAGCATGTACAAAAAGGGAGGAACATGAAGAATTGAAATCTTGGGAGAAGCAGCATCGGCGCGCCCGCGCACTCTACGCGCACGCGTGGATGAGGTTGGCTGGAAGCGGCGCGCAAGGATGGACGCATCCACGCAGATCAGAAGATTCCTATCGACGTGCACATGCACTTGGCGTGCACGCGTGGATCGCAAAAGCAATCGGCGTGCACGCACGCATGGCGCGCACGCGTGGGAAGCTGCACGTGACCTCATTAAAGGAAATCGTGCCTGGCGATTTCTGAGGCTCATCAGGCCCAATTTCAAGCTGTTTCTGCATGGAAAAGATCCAAGGATGCTAGGGGAAAAAGGGAGATCAATCATTTTTAGACTAAGACACAATTTTATCTAGTTTTAGGTTCTTTGGACATTCTAGAGAGAGAAACTCTTGTTCCTTTCTAGATCTAGTTTTAATTTGATCTTCCCTTGTTGGATTGTGAATTGAATCTTGTTAATTACTAGTTTTAATTGTTCAATTTGAATTCCTTGTTACAATTTTGCTTATATCTAGTGATAGTTTTATGCATCCTTGTTAATTGTCATTTTATACCCATTTCATGAATGTTGTGAATCTTGACTTGTTGATGTTACATTGATGATTTCTATGTTTAGCTTTGTTGTTTGGATGATTGTATGTTGATAATTGTTAGTGGGTACTTGTAGATTTCAATTTAATTGATATTTTGAACATGTCTTTTGTTAATGCTTACCATGTGTTTGATTAATTGTTTACTTTGATTATGGAGTAGTCTTCTTTACTCTTGGCCTAGATCAAGGAAATTGGGTAAACTTGAGTCATTGGGTCTAATAGATTTGATGATTTGAGAGCCCTTGGTGGTCAATTTGATACTCGTTGACGCCAACCCACTACTAATCTAATTAGTAGGTAGGTTGGGACTTATGGGTTGATGTGATCAAAGCCATTTGACGTACTTCAAGTCTAGGGGTAGATATTATGTACTTAAGACTTTTGAAAGTAGACTTAATGAGCTTGGTTTCTCATAATTGTTAAGATATGGTTGTTAGACAAGGATGGTGGCCCTAATTCCTTTGCCTAGCCAAGATTTGCTTTTATTATTCATATTTAAAAACCAAATTTCTCAACTATTTGCCTTAGTTATAGTTACTTGTTTGGTTTATAATAGAATTAAGTGGAATGTTACTTGTTCATTGGAATTGCTCATGTTTCGCTTAGTTAATTGAATTAATTTGTTGCAATTTAAGATTACCTGCTTGTTAAGATTCCCATTTATTTTCATGCTCATAACTCACAACCCCAGATTTCTAACCAATGTTGAAGCACATGTTTGCCCATTCCTTGTGAGACGACCCGAGATTTGAATACTTCGGTTATTTCTATTGGGGTTGAACTTGTGACAACCAAATCCCTCTTCTAAATTTGACACCCGAGGATTGTTGTTGGTAGAGCTATACTTGCAACACGATCTTATTGAAGAAAATCTTTACCAATACACCCTTGGGGGAAACACGTGTCAAATTTTTGGCACCGTTGCTGGGGAATGGTTGCAACGTATGCCTTGATATTGGTTATGTGAATATGTGAATATTGTAGATATTTTACTTCTTTCAATACTTAGCTATAGTTTAGATTTCTTTTGCATTTGTGCTATGACTTTCAAGTTTGATGACTCGGTCTCAACCGAATTCTAGCTTAGCCAATTTTGATCCCGAGATTGAAAGAACTTTGTTACACACTCGGCAAACTAGACGGCGGTTGGACTATACGCCTAGTACTTCGGCCTCTCTTGAGGAAAATACCGAATCACTAGACGTCACCGAGAGTGACTTGGAGTCCGCTACTTCCTATTCTTCTGTTGGCACTACTAATACATCTTTGCACCATACAGGTGAGCCACACATGGCGAAGCCACACCGGATCACTTTGCATGAGCAAGGAGCTCCGGATATCATACTTCAACCGTTGCAAGCAAGGTATCCTAACCTTGATCCAAACTTTGAGTTGAATAGTAGCTTGATAAATCTACTTCCTATGTATCATGGGTTGCCGGGTCAAGACCCCATCCGACATTTGAAGGATTTTCAAGTTGCTTGTTCTACGGCTCGAAGGCATGGAGCCGATGAGGTAGCTATCATGGTTTTTGCCTTCCCTTTCTCTCTTGAAGCACAAGCAAAAACATGGTTCTATTTGCTACCAGATGAGATTGTGACTAATTGGGATTTCTTAAGAAGAGAGTTTCTTGATAAGTTCTTCCCACCAGAGAAGACCGACTACATTCGGAAAGAGATTTCGGGTATAATGCAAAGAGACCAAGAGAGTTTGTACGAGTATTGGTCTCGGTTCAAGAGGCTATTAGAGTCATGTCCACACCACCGAATGACCACTCACTTGCTCATTAGCTACTTTACCGGAGATCTTTGTGCGGAAGATAGAAGATTGCTGACCGCTTCTAGTGGCGGATCCCTTTCGAAAAATAAGACGAAGGGAGAAGCTTGGAATTTGATAAAGGATGTTGCCAAAGCTACACAACACACAAGGGTGAGAAGTAATCCTCTCAAGGGTGTGGTAGAACCATTCCCTTCCGAAACAAGTCTAACCAAAGCACTTGGGGATATGACCACCATCCTTACGCAAATCCAAAGGGATCAAAAGGAATACTACTCAATCCAAGCCGTCCAAGCCCCATATTCAGTTGCTCAACTTGAAGGCCCTCCTAGAATTTGTGGTTTGTGCTCTAGCACCACACATTACACCGACCAATGCCATCAAATTCAAGAGGAACATGCTCTTATGGTGGCCAATGTGAATTACAATAACCGTCCACCCTACCCTCCTCAAGGTTAAAACAATTACCATAAAGGTGGTAATCAACATCAAGGGTGGAGGGATAATGCACAAGGAAGCAATCAAAACCAAAGGTGGAACAACTCTCCTTCTCATCACAACAACAACCAATCTTCATCCCAATACCACCATAACAACACCAACTACCAAGCCCACCAAGGCCATTCCAACCAAAACCAAAACAACTACACCAAGTACCAAGCACCACACCATAGACAACAAAACCAAAACCAACCTCCTCCATCTTTCAACAATCAAGTTGATGAGCTTAGAGCCGCCATAGAAAAACGAGATGAGAGCAACAAGGCTCAATTCGAGGCCTTGAATACTCAATTGGCCAACCTCACCAACATGCTTTCAAAGATGAACATGTCAAGCCAATCGCCAACCTCCAATAACAACACCAACCAACCCTCAAGTTCCTCTAACCTTCCATCCCAACCCCAACCAAACCCAAGAGGCGGTCTCAACGCCATCACTCTACGGTCGGGGACTACATTAGAGGAGATACCTCCAAGGGTCATGGGAGAAATTCAGGAGGAAGTGGTAGTTGTTGAAGCTCCACATGAAGAAGAGGTGGTAGACAAAAGGCATGAGAAAGATGGAGTTAACCTCAAGGAACCCAAGAGGAAAGCTATAGTGGATGAGTCCATTCCTATCCCATTCCCTTCCATGGTGAAGAAGGCGAAGAAAACACCGGAATTTGATTTGAACATGCTTCAAGTGTTCAAAAAGGTTGAGGTAACCATACCACTCCTTGATGCTATTCAATAAATTCCAAAGTATGCAAAATTTTTGAAAGACTTGTGCACACACAAGGATAGGATAGGAAAATTAGAGACATTATCCTTGGGTAGTTCAATTTCTTCTTTGATGGAACCTATTCCAAGAAAATGTGGTGACCCTGGGCCGTGCTTAGTGTCTTGTCGTATTGGTGAACACACTTTTCATGATTGTATGTGTGACTTGGGAGCTTGTGTAAGCATCATGCCACTTTCTATCTATGTGCGGTTGAATTTAGCTCCATTGAAGAAGTCGGCGGCCAGGTTTGCTTTAGCCGATAAAAGTGTGATCATAGTGATGGGATAGCGGAAGATGTACTCGTGGAAATTAAGGATTTAGTTTTTCTGGTTGACTTTACATCCTTGAAATGCCTCCACCAGAAAATAGAAGTTCATCCTCCGTTCTACTTGGTAGACCCTTCCTCAAAACCTCCAAATTCAAGTTAGATGCCTTCACCAGTATATATTCCTTTGGGGTTGGAGACAAGATTATCAAGTTCAATTTAGAGGAAGCCATGAAACATCCTCCCGAAGAACATTCCGTGCTCCGATGTGATGTGATTGATGAAGTGGTAGCAGAAGTGCAAGAAGAAGACCATGACAAGTTGTGCTACCCCATTGTTGAGGAGACGGATGACCAAGAGGATGAACATGAGGAAGTTGTCAAGAACGAGTCCCATGAGCTTGATGAAAAGGAACCTCATCTTGAGACAAAAAGTGAACTGAAGCCCCTTCCATCTCATTTGAGGTATGCTTTCTTAGAGGATAACCAAAGGTTTTCGGTCATTATTTCTAGTGAGCTCTCAAGTGAAGAAGAGGGAAAGCTCCTAGATGTTCTAAGAAAGTACAAGAAAGCAATAGGATGGAGCCTGGCGGATATTGTGGAAATTGACCCCTGCAAGTGCATGCATCGGATATTTCTCCAAGACGGAGCTAAGCCAGTTAGGCAACCGCAAAGGAGGCTAAACCCAACCATCCTTGATGTAGTGAAGAAAAAGGTCACCCGATTACTGGATGCGGATATCATATACCCCATCTCCGACAGTGAGTGGGTGAGCCCGGTTCTGGTTGTCCCCAAGAAGTCGGGCATCACAACGGTCAAGAAGGACGACGGTGAAATGGTCCCTAAAAGAGTACAAAATGCGTGGCGAGTATGTATTGACTACAAAAGATTGAACGCTGCCACACGGAAGGACCATTACCCCTTACCCTTCATCGATCAGATGCTAGACCTCTTGGCAGGTAAATCTCACTACTGCTTTCTTGATGGATTTACTGGCTACTTCCAGATACATATTGCTCCTGAAGATCAGGAAAAGACCACGTTTACTTGTCTATTCGGCACCTTTGCCTATAAAAGGATGCCATTTGGACTATGTAACGCACCCGCTACTTTTTAGCGGTGTATGACGAGTGTCTTCTCCGATCTAATGGAGAATTATCTGGAAGTCTTTATGGATGACTTCAGCATTTATGGTACTTCATTCGATTGTTGTTTAGAGAGCTTGGCCAAGGTCCTAGCTAGATGTATTGACACTAACCTTGTCTTAAATTTTGAAAAATGTCACTTTATGGTACGACAAGGTATAGTGTTAGGACATGTAGTATCTCATGAAGGCATTTCTGTGGACCCGGCCAAAGTTGATGTTATCACCACTTTGCCTCACCCCTCATCCGTGAGGGTTTGGGACATACAGGATTTTATAGGCACTTTATTAAGGACTTCAGCAAGATTGCTTTGCCATTGTCGCGCCTACTCCAAAAAGATGTGGATTTTGAGTTTGATAGTGAATGTGTAAAAGCTTTTGAAGAGCTAAGGAGAGTTCTTACCACGGCACCAATTGTGCGAGGCCCCAACTGGACGTTGCAATTTGAGATAATGTGCGATGCATCAAAGCATGTTGTAGGTGCCACGCTTGCACAGCGCGATGGTAAACTCCCCTTTGTCATTGCTGATTCTTCTAAGACACTAGATGCAGCACAATCCAACTATACCACTACTGAAAAAGAACTCCTAGCTATTGTTCATGCTTTAGATAAATTCAGATCTTATTTGCTAGGTTCAAAGATAGTGGTATACACGGATCATGCAACTTTAAAGTACTTATTGACAAATAATGAGTCAAAGCCTAAACTCATACATTGGATCTTGCTTTTGCAAGAATTCGACATTGAGATTAGGGACCGGAGTGGATCTCAAAACCTGGTTGCAGATCATTTAAGCCGCATTGAGAATTTAAAAATTGATCCATTCCCGATCAATGACTCATTCCCATTAGATAGTTTGCATGCTGTGTCCGATAGCTTTCCTTGGTTTGCCCCAATGGCGAACTACTTGGTTGCAAAAATCTTCCCTCCCAACTTTTCAAAAAACCAAAGGGACAAGTTGAGGAGTGATTCCAAATACTATATTTGGGATGACTCTCACTTGTGGAAGAGGGGCGTGGACCAAGTAATTCAAAGATGTGTCCCGGAGTCTGAATTCCAACCAATTCTTGAAGCTTGTCATTCGTCCGAATGTGGTGGCCACTTTGGCCCACAAAGGACTGCTAAAAAAGTGTTGGATTGTGGATTCTGGTGGCCAACCTTATTCAAGGATGCTAACCAGTTATGTGTGTCTTTCCATCAGTGTCAAAAGTCAGGAAACGCATTCCAAAAGGATGAAATGCCTTAGCAACCTATGTTGTTTTGTGAGATATTTGATGTATGGGGCATTGACTTTATGGGACCGTTTCCCAACTCTAGTGGGTATCTGTATATTCTGTTAGCGGTTGACTACGTGTCAAAGTGGGTGGAGGCCATACCTACCCGCCTTGACGACGCCAATACCGTTGTTTCTTTCATTAGGAATCACATTGTATGCCGTTACGGGTCGCCACGAGCAATCGTGAGCGACCAAGGATCCCACTTTTGTAACAGGAAGGTAGAAGCATTGCTCAAGCGCTATGGAGTGTTACATAAGGTTACTACTGCTTATCATCCGCAAACAAATGGACAAGCAGAAGTGTCCAACCAAGAAATCAAGAGAATCTTGGAGAAAGTGGTCAATCCGCAAAGAAAGGATTGGAGCCTCCGGTTAAGAGATGCACTATGGGTGTATAGAACGGCCTACAAGACTCCGATATGGATGAGTCCTTTCCGGATCATCTATGGTAAGGCATGCCACCTTCTGGTGGAGATTGAGTATCGAGCCTATTAGGCGGTAAAGCAGTGCAACATGGACTTGGCCAAGGATGGTGAAGCTAGGAAGTTACAACTAGAAGAGCTTGAGTGTTTGAGGAACGAGTCATATGAGAATGCCCGAATCTACAAGGAAAAGACTAAAGCATTCCATGACCATCACATCCGGAAGAAGGACTTTTAAGAAGGTGATGAGGTCCTCCTCTACAACTCAAGGCTCCGATTCATGCCTGGCAAGCTCCGCTCTAGATGGAAAGGACCTTTCAAGGTGAAGGAGATGAAGCCTTACGGAGTGGTGGAATTGTTTGATCCCAAGAGTGAAGCAATTTTTAAAGTGAATGGACATAGAGTGAAGAAGTATCATGGTTGCAAGCCCCCAAAAGAGCTAGATGTGTACATATTGGAGGATGCACCAAGGAGAGAGGAAGCTTAAGAAAAGGACCGTCCAACTTAAGGACGTTAAAGAAAAGTGCTTGGTGGGAGGCACCCCACCGTGGTAAGATCTTCCTTGTTTATACCATCTTATTTGTATCCTTAGTTTCTTGTGAATTTTGTGATCTCTTGATGATTGATTGAGTACATAGGAATGCTAGCTTTGTTGATTTTGTATCCTTAGTTTCTTGTGAATTTTATGATCTCTTGATGATTGATTGAGTGCATAGGAATGCTAGCTTTGTTGATTTTGTTGGATAGATAGGATGTTCATATAGATAGGATGTGGAAAAAGATAAAGAAAACAAAAAAATTCTTTGAAGAATGGCACCGACGCGCCAGCGCACAGTGCGCGCGCGCCGGTAGCGCAATTCCACTCTTGGGCCAAATACCCGAGAGTCATGGCCACTTTGTGCCCAACTCGCGCTAGGCACCCACGTGTTCGCGTACATGCCGCCTGCACGCACCATTGCAATTTAACCATCGACGCACAAGTGCACGGTGCGCACGCGCTGATGGAGATATGTGGGCTCTCTGGTACAAAAACCAGAGAATTGTGCCACAATTGGGCCAACCCTGTGCCAAAAGTGACGCGTCCGCGCGATGTGCACGTCCACGCCAGTCACGAAATACCTCTAGCACGTGTCCGCGCAAGGTGTGCGTCCGCGCGCTTGCCTCATTGATTCACTCTGGTACAAGAACCAGAGACTTGAGCCAACTTTGTGCTACTTTTGTGCCTGAGGCACAACTTCCCTCGCGCGCGCGCGTCACTGACGCGCACGCGTCCTCTGCTAGCACCCTCACCGACGCGCCAGCGCACCTTGCGCGCGCGCGCCGGTTGCGCGAGTCAGTTTTATACTTTCACGCCTGGTCCTGTTTTCTTTCTCCCTCAACCCCTTTTCTTTCTTAGTTTCTTTTCCTTCTCCCTCCATTATTTCCCTTTTCTTCTTCTTCTTCTTCCCTAACCCACCACCACTGTCTCCGGCCACTCACCGGCGACAACCACCTTTTCCGGTGGCACTACACTTCCCCTATTTTCTCTCTCATCTTCACAAAAGAAGATTCAACCTTGTTCCTTCATACTTTTCAAGGTTTCACTTCTTCCATTTCTTTACTTCCATTTTCCTTTGCATTATTTCTTCTAGTTAGATGCTTCTTATTGCCTTACTTAGTTTCTCTTTTACTTGCTTGATGATGTTTCTTGCTTTTTGTTTGCTTACTTTTCCTTTTTCCTTATTTCTCCATGGATGTTGAATTTGAGCTTAATTTGCATTAATAGATCTTTTGTCATTCTTTTTCCTACCTTTGCCATTGTGTGATGTTTATGTGATGATTGATGTTCCATTTTGGGCTTTGAATTGGTTTAGTATTGATGACAAGTCATCCTAGCCTAATTTTACTAGTCTTTTTCTTTGATTTTCAATAGGTTTTATGCACTTTCTTGGGTCACAAGTAAGCCATTTGGGTGGAATTTCATGTTTCCTTAGATTCAATCAACCATGGATGAATTGATGTATTTTCATGAGTTTTGTGCCATAATTGCTTAGATGACAAGAAAAAGAATAACTCTCATGATTATAGCATAGCTTTGATGCAATTGTTGATTGATGATAGGGGGAAAAAAGCGTGGAAGAAGGTTGAAGAAAAGGGGATAGCAAGGGGCAAGAAGAAGCACTCACGTTTGAGCTCAAGTTTGCCTTAAACTTGGATTCAAATGTGAGGAAGAGAGCAACCACACCCTGGAGGCACACCAAGTTTGCGCCAACGTTTGCCTCAAACTTGAGGTCAAACATTGGCTTGAAGATTCTTCACCCATAAGAAGCAACGTTTGCGCCAACGTTTGCCTCAAACTTGAGGTCAAACGTTGGCGCCACAAGAACAAGCAAAAGCACCCCTGAAGCATGGCAGCGTTTGCACCAACGTTTGCCTCAAACGTGAGGTCAAACGTTGGCCACCTCTTAGCATGAAAGAGCACCCCTGCTTGATGGTTTAATTAAGCCACGTTTGCGCCAATGTTTGCCTCAAACGTTAGGCCAAACGTTGGCTAGAAGAGCTGCTTGGGAAGGGCCATGTTTGAGCTCACGTTTGACCTCAAACGCTAGCTCAAACGTGGATGACAGCAACTTGGCCGAGCTGCATAATGTCACACATGAAGACTTTTGAGTCAACGTTTGCCTCAAACGTTGACTCAAAAGTGAATGGTTCATGGTCCGGTTCACAAGTGGATTTCTTCCCAACACCAAGAGCAATCAACAAAGGCTATTATCAACCCAATTCCATCAAGGCCAAGGCCCAATTCAAGGCTTGAAGATCATTAGAAGAAAGTGTATAAATAGAAGTTAGTTTGATTTAAGGGACATCAACTTTTACTTTTGAATTTGTACCTCTTAGAGGAATTTACTCACTGTAACTTGGATCTGGGAAAGGAATTCAATTCTCTTCCTCTTTGATTTTCTCATTTTCTTTATTGCAATTCTTGCTTGAGTCTTGGGTGTGGAGAATTGAGGAAATTTTGTCTAAATCTCACCTTGAGATCTCTGTTTTCGTTTCACTGCACAATTTGAGAAATTGAGATTTGAATTTACTTTTTCTACTGTTTGATCTTTAATTCTCTTGCAATTGATTTTTGAATTGGATCAAGGAAGATAGTGAGATCTAGACTTAGTTTTCTAGTCTCTTGACCCCTGAGATCTGAGATTTCCTTTTTGTTTGAGATCTACTGCAATTAACTTCATCTTTTACTTCTCTGCTTGTTGAAATTTACTTTTTCTTGTTTAATTTCTGCAATCCCAATTCCCAATTCCTTTTATAATTCAAGCAATTTATATTTCTTGCACTTTAAGCTTCAGTTATTTACATTTCTTGCAATCTAAGTTTCTGCAATTTATATTTCTTGTACTTTAAGATTCAGCTCTTTTAATTCTTCTGCACTTTAAATTCTTGTCAATTACCCCTCTCCCTTTACAATTCATGCAATTTAGCTTCTGTCAATTACAAATCACTTAAATCAACTCTTGTTCGCTTGACTAAATCACCCACTAAACTAAAATTGCTCAATCCTTCAATCCCTATGGGATCGACCTCACTCACGTGAGTTATTATTACTTGATGCGACCCGGTACACTTGCCGGTGAGTTTTGTGTTGAATCGTTTTGCACACATCAAGTTTTTGGCGCCGTTGCCGGGGATTGAAATAGATTGACAATGATTAAGTGAAGTGGAGATCTAGATCAAGCACTTTTTCTTTTCTGTTTCTTTAACTTTTGACTAACATGCTAACTGTTTGAATTTTTTGCTTAAGCTAACTAACATTTCACTTCAGCCATGGATTGAAGTGTTATTGCCTTTCTGGTGTTGTGTGATTCTTATGCTTCGGTTGTATGTCAGGTACAAGGAGAATTATACCCACTTTTTGTGAACAAGACGAAAGAACCCTCAAAAGATTAAGAAGAGCTGAAAGAGGAAAAAACATTGTTGGAGAAGAGGATTCAGAAGAAGAGTTCCAAGATATGAAGGAACACTTGACAAATCCACCAAATGGAGCAGAAGGAGCAGCCAATAACAACAATAATCCACCACAGAGAAGAGTTTTGGCCTCCTACACATGTGCAGATCCTAGACAGTGTGGGAGTAGCATTCTCACCCCAAATGTTAATGCAAATAACTTTGAACTAAAGCCACAACTCATCACCTTGGTTCAAAACAATTGTTCTTATGGAGGAAGACCACTTGAAGACCCTAACTAACACTTGTCCACCTTCTTAAGGATTTGTGACACTGTCAAAACCAATGGTGTGCACCCTGACAGTTACAAGCTACTGCTATTTCCATTTTCTCTCAGAGACAAAGCCACTCAATGGTTGGAATCCTTCCTAAGAGACAACATCAACAATTGGGATGATCTAGTAACCAAGTTCCTTGCCAAGTTTTACCCACCTCAAAGAGCTATTAGATTGAAGACTGAAGTACAAACATTTACTCAAATGGATGCTGAACCCTTGTACGAAGCATGGGAACGATACAAAGCTCTAATCAAGAAGTGTCCACCGGGAATGTTTAGTGAGTGGGACAGATTGCAGAATTTCTATGAAGACTTGACACTGAAATCTCAAGAGGCTTTGGATTACTCAGCAGGAGGCTCTTTACAACTAATGAAAACGGCAGAGGAAGCCCAAAATCTCATTGATATGGTGGCCAACAACCAGTATTTCTTTGCTCACCAAAGGTAACGCCAACCATCACAAAGGAAAGGAGTGATGGAGTTGGAAGGAGTGGACTCAATCCTAGCTCAAAACAAAATGATGCAGTAGCAAATTCAACAACAATTTGAGCAGATGGCCAAGAGGATTGATAGCTGATACACGGAAAACTTGTCTCATAACAAATTTCCTTCGGCAAGTGTACCGAATTTGTCGTCAAGTAAAAACTCACAATAGAGTGAGGTCGAATCCCACAGGGATTGATTGATCAAGCAACTTTAGTTAGAGGAATGTTCTAGTTGAGCGAATCAGAATTTGGGTTGAGAATTGCAGAAAATTAAATGGCGGGAAAGTAAATAACAGAAAAGTAAATGCTAGAAATAAAGAGCTGAATGTAAATGACGGAAAGTAAATTGTAGAAGCTTAAATGGGAATGGGGTAATTGCTCATAAAAGTAAATGACAGAAATTAAAGAGAATGGGTAAGATCAGAAATGGGGAGTTCATTGGGCTCAGGAGATGTTGCATTCTCCGGATCAATTTCATTTTCATCTCTTCCTCAATCAATGCACTCATTGATCTCCTTGGCAATCTTAAGTGATTGAATTACAATTCCTTGTAATTCAATCTCTCAAATCTTGATCAATAGCCAATTCCTTGGTCAATTGCTCATGAGAAGAGATGAAGTATGGTCACTGATTATACCACATGCATTTCCCAAATCAAGTATTGAGAGGATTAAAGTCACATATCCATCCAAACCTAATTTAGTCCAGCATGAGAAAGTATTTCTAGCATGATCTCTTCATTCCTCTTTCAAGGTTCAGAAGAGATCCAAGTTTGAATAGCTTCTTTTCCAAGATAACTACCCAATTGGATGAAGATCGAAAGCTTTCAAGTAAAATCAAGAGGAAAGATAAAAGAAGAATAATGAAAACTAGTATTGATCCATCAAATTACAACAGAGCTCCCTAACCCAATGAAAGGGGTTTAGTTGTTCATAGCACTGGAAAATGAAAACAAAGATGGAGAATACATGATGAAACTAGAAGTGCAAAGAAAGTAAAATACAGAGAGTAGTTCTATGCCAAGAGGCTCCCTATAATTTCCAACTCCCTTTTTCAATTCAAAGCTACTCCTATATATACTACTCTTTTGTTCTTCTAGTTGGCTCTTTAAGCAGTTATCTTCTTCATTGGGCTTGGCTTTACTTGCAGAGAGAAAGTGTGAAGTGGACAGAGACTTTAGCTCAGGACGTTAATGGTGTTAACGTTCAGTGAAAATATGGGTTCGAGAACGTTAGTGACAATTACCTTTTTCACTAACGTTCCTCACCAGAGTAAGAGCCACGTTAACTTCAACGTTAGTGGCACAAACGTTGCCACTAACGTTGCCTCTATGTCCTTCGCAAACGTTATTCGGACTCACCTTTCCCAATAACGTTGAGAAGTCTCCCCCTTCCTTACGTTAGAGTCCACGTTAACATAGTTAACGTGGCTCTTTTAACGTAGGCTTGACAACATTCGAGAATGTTAGTGACACTTACCTTTGTCACTAACGTTCCAATGTACCCTAAGCTCCCACGTTAGAGTCCACGTTAACTAGGTTAACGTGGACTCTAACGTGGCTGTGCTAGCCATCTCCAACGTTAGTGACAAAGGTGAATGTCACTAACGTTGGCTCATCATCTCTCCTCCTCACGTTAGCTTCCACGTTAACTAAGTTAACGTGGGAGTTAACGTGGCTCATTGTGGCTTGTGTGGCCTCCTTCCAACGTTAGTGACAATGTTAGGTGTCACTAACGTTGGCGATCACCTTCCTTCTTCACGTTAGCTTCCACGTTAACTAGGTTAACGTGGCTTATTGGGGCTTGTGTGGGTTAATCCCAACGTTAGTGACAATGTTTGGTGTCACTAACGTTGTCGACCACCTACTTTCTTCACGTTAGCTTCCACGTTAACTAGGTTAACGTGGGAGTTAACGTGGCTTATTGTGACTTGGCCAACGTTAGTGACAAAGTTGAATGTCACTAACGTTGGCTTCCCCTTTACCTCTTAACGTTAGAGGCCCCGTTAACTAAGTTAACGTGGCTCTTATCGTGGCCACTTATGAGCTTGGTCCAACGTTAGTGATAAAGTTAAATGTCACTAACGTTGGCTCCCTTTCCTTTCTTCCACGTTAGAGTTCACGTTAACTTAGTTAACGTGACTCTTAACGTGGGCAATGATGGCTTCGAGAGCATTATTGGCGATTACTTTTCTCATTAACTTTGCAAGTTACTCCCATTCCACGTTAGTGCTAACGTTAATGTAACTAACGTAGCCACTAATGTGGTTCTTCTTTGCTTCCTTTGTCCTGAAATCAAGCAATAAAGTGCATCAAAGTTCTAGTCCAAGTCATGGAAAATGCAACATCAAATATGTCATTAAATTCATGCAAAATCCTCATGAAATCATGTAAAGTGCATAATGTATGCTGGAATCAAGATGTAAGTGAATATCTACCCAAAACTAGCTTATTTTCTAAGAAAATGCATGAAACTACCTAAAAACAATAAAGAAAAGGTCAGTAAAACTGGCCAAAATGCCCTGGCATCAATAGCCTCCAAGTTGCAGCAGTTAACACAAGCCAACCATCAACCACATGGGGGCAAAATGAAGAAACTCAAGAGGAGCAACAGCAAGAACAAGTCCAGTACATGCACAACCAAAATTCTGGGCCAAATGAAGTCTATGGTGATACTTACAACCCTTCATGGAAGAACTACCCCAACCTCAAATGGGGAGATAATCACAACCAGAACCAACAACCATGGTAGAGGAACTCAAATCAAAACACTTCAAGAAATAACCAAAACCGTTACAGAAAACCCCAAAACAACTACCCTAACTCCAACCATTATCCATCCAATAACCAACTCACCAACCAAAATGCCTACCATCCACCATCCATATCTCACAACCAACCGCAGACATCACCAGAATCTCAAAGAATCACTAACCTGGAAACCTTGATAGACAAAATATGGAAACACTAAGAAATGACAGCTAAGAACCAAGAAGCCTCCATAAAGAATATGGAGAGGCAAATTGGTCAGCTCTCTAAACACCTTGCAACAGAGAGACCATCAAGTTCCCTGCCAAGTGACACAATTCCAAATCCTAAGGAAGAGTGCAAGGCGATACAGTTAAGAAGTAGGAGAGTATTGATGAGTAACAATGACATTACAAAGAAGCAAGTGGAGAGTAGCGAGAGGCCAATAGAGGAGGAAAAGCCAACACACGCAGAGGAAGCAAATGATCAAGATGTGATGCCAAACAAGAGCACTGAGAAGCCAAGAAGGAAAGAAGACCAACCAACCAACCACTTTGCAAAAGGGAGAGCTGGTTCCAAGACAGCAGTAAGAGGAGAAGAACTTTACACCTCCATTGCCCTATCCTCAAAGGTTCAGCAAAGAGACTAAGAACCAATACTTCCATAAGTTCCTTGAGACTTTCAAGAAACTGGAGATAAACATTCCACTGGCTGAAGCATTGGAGCAAATGCCACTGTATGCCAAGTTTTTGAAGGAGCTTATCAACAAGAAAAGAAGTTGGCTGGAGAAGGAGACCGTGTTGCTCACCGAAGAATGTAGCGCTGTACTTCAAAAGGGAATCCCACCAAAGCTTAAAGATCCAGGGAGTTTTGTAGTTTCTTGCACCATAGGCAAAATGACATTAGACAAAGCCCTTTGTGATCTTGGAGCTAGTATTAACTTAATGCCTTTATCCATGATGAGAAAGCTGGCTATAGAAGAACTCAAACCCACCAGGATATCACTAGTCATGGCAGATAGATCAATCAAGACACCTAACGGAATTGTGGAAAATCTATTAGTGAAGGTTGGGGATTTTATCTTTCCCGCGGACTTTGTAATCCTGGATACTGAAGAGGAAGGAAATAATTCAATCATCCTAGGAAGACCATTTCTAGCAACTGCAAGAGCTATTATCGATGTAGAAAAGGGAGAGATGATCTTCAGAGTACACAATGAGCAAATGGTCATAAATGTTTTCAAGTCCATGCAGCACCCCCCTGAGCTAGAGGATCACTTGAGAGTGGACATGATAGAGAGCCTGGTGGAAGAAATGTTAGATATTAATCATCATGAGCAGGAAGAGGAAAGTAACCCAGAGACAACAAAAGAGCAAATAGCCGAGATTTCCAATAACAAAGAGGGGAAGCCAGACAAGAAGGAAGAAGTGCAAAAACAAGAATTGAAGCCATTACCCACCCATCTCAAATATGCATTTCTTGGCACATCAGAGAGCTTTCCAGTGATCATAAATTCATCCCTGACAAAAGAGGAAGAAGGAGAACTACTTGATGTACTCAAAGCTCACAAAGATGCTTTAGGATGGACCATTGACGACCTGAAAGGCATCAGCCCTGCAGTGTGTATGCATAAGATTCTCTTGGAGGACAATTCCAAGCCAGTAGTTTAACCTCAGAGAAGGCTAAATCCCACAATGAAAGAAGTTGTCCAGAAGGAAGTAATGAAGTTATGGAATGCAGGGATAATCTTCCTAATATCTGACAGCTCATGGGTAAGCCCGGTTCAAGTTGTACCAAAGAAAGGAGGAATGACGGTCATCACCAATGAGAAAAATGAGTTAATCCCTACTAGAACAGTGACTGGGTGGAGGATGTGCATAGACTATAGAAGATTGAATGATGCCACAAGGAAAGATCATTTTCCTCTTCCATTCATTGATCAGATGCTGGAAAGATTGGCCGGTCATGCCTATTATTGCTTCTTGGATGGGTATTCTGGGTACAATCAAATTGTGGTGGATCCCAAGGACCAAGAAAAAACTGCCTTCACATGTCCATTTGGAGTTTTTGTATACAGGAGGATGCCCTTTGAGCTATGCAACGCCCCAGCCACATTTCAGAGGTGTATGCTCTCCATTTTCTCTGATATGGTCGAAAAATTTTTAGAGGTCTTCATGGATGACTTTTCTATTTTTGGTGACAATTTCAACGCTTGCCTGAAACATCTAATTATTGTCTTGAAACGGTGCCAAGAAACTAATTTGGTTTTGAACTGGGAGAAGTGCCATTTCATGGTACCCGAAGGGATTGTTCTTGGTCACAAAGTTTCAAGAAAAGGGATAGAGGTCGACAAGGCAAAAGTGGAGATCATAGAAAAACTCCCTCCACCAACTAATATGAAATCTGTTAGAAGTTTCTTGGGGCATGCAGGATTTTATAGAAGGTTTATCAATGATTTTTCTAAAATAGCCAAACCCTTGAGTAATCTGCTGATGATCGATAATCCTTTTGTCTTTGATGAAACTTGCCAGCATGCCTTTGAAACTTTAAAAAACAGACTCACAACAGCACCAATAATCACACCCCCGAATTGGGAACTACCTTTTGAACTTATGTGTGATGCGAGTGACATAGCAATTGGTGCTGTACTTGGGCAAAAGAAGGGAAACTTGCATCATGTCATATATTATGCAAGTAAGGTTTTGAATGAGGCTCAAAAAAATTATACCACAACAGAAAAGGAGTTGTTGGCTATAGTTTATGCATTTGACAAATTTAGATCATACTTGATAGGTTCCAAAATTATGGTTTATACTGACCATGCTGCCCTTAAGTATTTAATGTCAAAACAGGATGCTAAACCAAGACTTATCAGGTGGATATTACTCCTACAAGAGTTTGATATTGAAATAAAGGACAGGAAGGGCGCTGAAAACCAAGTTGCTGATCACTTATTGAGGCTACCAAAAGAAACAATTCAAGAAGCCTCACAGCTTGTAAATGAAAGCTTTCCAGACGAACATCTGTTGCAGATCCAACAAGCACCTTGGTTTGCTGACATAGCAAACTACAATGTGGGGAGAAAGATACCTCAAGAATTCTCTAAGCAACAAGTAAAGAAGTTAATCAATGAAGCAAGGAAGTTCTTGTGGGATGAACCTTTCCTGTTCAAAAGATGTTCTGATGGAGTGATTAGGAGATGTGTCCCTGAGAGTGAAATAAGAGATATACTGTGGCATTGTCATGGCTCAGCCTATGGTGGACACTTTGGTCCAGAAAGAACAGCTACAAAGATACTGCAGAGTGGATTCTATTGGCCAACTATCTTCAAGGATGCCAGAAAGTTTGTTCACCAATGCAACGAATGCCAGAGAGCAGGAGGATTGACAAGAAGGAATGAGATGCCTCAGAATTTCATTCTGGAAGTAGAATTATTTGATCTATGGGGCATTGATTTCATGGGACCCTTTCCCCCTTCCTATTCTTTCAGATATATTTTGGTGGCAGTGGAGTACGTCTCAAAGTGGGTGGAAGCTATAGGCACAACCACTTGTGATGCACAAATTGTCCTTCAATTCCTTAAGAAGCATATTTTCACTAGATATGGAGTTCCCAAGGGTCTTATCAGCGATGGTGGTGGTCACTTCTGCAACAAACAAATGGAGAAACTCCTCCATAAGTATGGAGTAATCCATAAAGTAGCCACACCATACCATCCTCAGACTAATGGCCAGGCTGAATTAGCAAATCGAGAGTTGAAGAGATTTTTAGAAAAAATAGTGGGAAGCACAACGAAAGATTGGGCCAGGAAGTTAGAAGATGCACTCTGGGCATATAGGACAGCTTTCAAAACTCCCATTGGAAAGTCCCCATTTCAGCTATTATATGGAAAATCTTGTCACCTCCCTGTGGAGCTTGAACACAAAGCCTTTTGGGCTACTAAACTCCTGAATCTCGATTCTCAAGCAGCAGGAGAGAAGAGGTTGCTACAACTAAATGAGTTAGATGAATTTAGGTTAGAAGCCTATGAAAATGCTAAGATATATAAGGAAAAAGCCAAGAGATGGCATGAGAGGAAGATTTTGAAGAAAGAATTCAAACCAGGACAACAAGTACTCCTGTACAACTCACGGCTTAAGATTTTCCCTGGCAAGCTTAAGTCCAAATGGACTGGTCCATATTTGGTGACCAAGGTTTTTCCCTATGGAAACTTGGAACTGTTGGATGAAGCAACAAAAAGCCAATTCACAGCAAATGGTCACAGAGCAAAGCTGTACTTAGGAGGACAATGGGACAAGGAAAAGGAAGTTCAGTATCTAAACTGAACAAACACAGAGGATGTCAAGCTAATGACAATAAAGAAGCGCTTGTTGGGAGGCAACCCAACCTAAGGTAGTTTTCTTTTCATAGCTTTTCTAATAAAAATGTTGAATAATTAGGTATGTATTGCAAGGAGCTAAGTTTGGTGTTGCACACCAAAACAATTTAAGGGAGAACGAAGGATTCTAAGTTTAGTGTTCCACCAAAATCTCATTTAAAAGCATACTCCCACCTCCTGCATAATGCTAGCTCCAAGTAATCAAACAAATTATTCAACCATTTAATTGCTTTTTAGTTTTGGTTTTGTAACCCTTAGCAAGACCAAAAGAATTCATAAGTGAACAACCTGTTGCATTAGAGACAATAGCAAGGAATTAAGTTTGGTGTTCCCACACCAAATTAAATCCAAAAGCCACCCTCAATTCATGCATACTAACCAGTCACCTAAGGGCTTGATAAGGAAGCAACTTCTGAGAATTGTGCAGGGAACTAACCACCATTTGATGACATTATGCATCATAACTAAAAAGGAGCACAACAGAAGGAAGGACAAAAGAACTGCAAACCAATAGGTTGTACCTATACTTAACTCTTGCTGTTGAGAAATGCTTTGATTTATGTCTTGCTAAAGCGTTCATCTAGTACAAGTGGAATCACTTTGTGCAATAAGTAAGCTAGTCTAAGTATGTGCTTGTGTGTTTACTTTCACTTAACTAAATATATGCTTTGTCCCCTGCATCCTTAATTCAATAAAAGAAATGTTTGGAATATGAAGTAAGATAGTTCTTTGTTAGCTGGAAGTACAATAATAGTAAGTGGTGGTATGTATGTGTGATTGTGTGGTAGCTCACTTATAGTAAATAACAGGAATAGATTGTCTTCTTTCTAAGTGTAAACTAGCTCACTGTCTATGAATCTCAAAAATAAAAGTCCTTAGTTGAAAAGAAAAAAATAAGTAGAATGAGAAAAGCCAAAAGTGGCAGCAAAGAAAACAAAAGAGAAAAACAAAAGAAAGCTAAACACCAATAGCTTGAACCTTAGAATATATGCCTGTGGTGTCTTTGTTCTAGGATCTGCTTGGATTATTAAGTTCTTTGGAGTGCATCAACACTTGGTAACTTGGGTTAACTAACCCGGGATTATCAACTGAAAATCCATTATCAAAAGCAACTTAGCTACAAGACATTTAGTGACCCAAAGAGGTGCTGGGCATCAATGTTCTAAGAGAAATGTAAGCCAAGTGTTTATAGTGAATAATGTGTTGAGCACAAATAAAGTAAAAGAAAAAGAATTGTTGCACACATGACACTGAGCTGAATGTTACCGAAAAGGAAAATAAAGAGAAACAAACATCAAGGACAAATAAATAATGAGAGGTCATAGCAGTGTGTTAAGTGATGCTTGGAGGAGACTTTCTATGCCTAGATATCAATAAGAAGTGAGTAGTTACATATCAGCATAAAACCCCATGAGCTACCAATAATACTACGCTAGCAGGAACATTTACTTCTCTTTCATTCTTTCTTCTTAATAATTCTTTTTCTTGCTTAGGGACAAGCAAGCTTTAAGTTTGGTGTTGTGATGACAAGTCATCCTAGCCTAATTTTACTAGTCTTTTTCTTTGATTTTCAATAGGTTTTATGCACTTTCTTGGGTCACAAGTAAGCCATTTGGGTGGAATTTCATGTTTCCTTAGATTCAATCAACCATGGATGAATTGATGCATTTTCATGAGTTTTGTGCCATAATTGCTTAGATGACAAGAAAAAGAATAACTCTCATGATTATAGCATAGCTTTGATGCAATTGTTGATTGATGGTAGGGGGAATAAAGCTTGGAAGAAGGTTGAAGAAAAGGGGATAGCAAGGGGCAAGAAGAAGCACTCACGTTTGAGCTCAAGTTTGCCTTAAACTTGGACTCAAATGTGAGGAAGAGAGCAACCACACCCTGGAGGCACACCAAGTTTGCGCCAACGTTTGCCTCAAACTTGAGGTCAAACGTTGGCTTGAAGATTCTTCATCCATAAGAAGCAACGTTTGCGCCAACGTTTGCCTCAAACTTGAGGTCAAACGTTAGCGCCACAAGAACAAGCAAAAGCACCCCTGAAGCATGACAACGTTTGCGCCAACGTTTGCCTCAAACGTGAGGTCAAACATTGGCCACCTCTTAGCATGGAAGAGCACCCCTGCTTGATGGTTTAATCAAGCCACGTTTGCACCAACGTTTGCCTCAAACGTTAGGCCAAACGTTGGCTAGAAGAGCTGCTTGGGAAGGGCCACGTTTGAGCTCACGTTTGACCTCAAACGCTAGCTCAAACGTGGATGACAGCAACTTGTCCGAGCTGCATAATGTCACACACGAAGACGTTTGAGTCAACGTTTGCCTCAAACGTTGACTCAAAAGTGAATGGTTCATGGTCCGGTTCACAAGTGGATTTCTTCCCAACACCAAGAGCAATCAACAGAGGCTATTATCAACCCAATTCCAGCTTGAAGATCATTAGAAGAAAGTGTATAAATAGAAGTTAGTTTGATTTAAGGGACATCAACTTTTACTTTTGAATTCGCACCTCTTAGAGGAATTTACTCACTGTAACTTGGATCTGGGATGGGAATTCAATTCTCTTCCTCTTTGATTTTCTCATTTTCTTTATTGCAATTCTTGCTTGAGTCTTGGGTGTGGAAAATTGAGAAAATTCTGTCTAAATCTCACCTTGAGATCTCTATTTTCGTTTCACTGCACAATTTGAGAAATTGATATTTGAATTTACTTTTTCTACTGTTTGATCTTTAATTCTCTTGCAATTGATTTTTGAATTAGATCAAGGAAGGTAATGAGATCTAGACTTAGTTTTCTAGTCTCTTGACCCCTGAGATCTGAGATTTCCTTTCTGTTCATCTGCTAAGGCTTCTTCAAGCGAATTTATATTTTCTGTTTGAGATCTACTGCAATTAACTTCATCTTTTACTTCCCTGTTTTTGAAATTTACTTTTCCTTGATTAATTTCTGCAATCCCAATTCCCAATTCCTTTTATAATTCAAGCAATTTACATTTCTTGCACTTTAAGCTTCAGTCATTTACATTTCTTGCAATCTAAGTTTCTGCAATTTATATTTCTTGTACTTTAAGATTTAGCTCTTTTAATTCTTCTGCACTTTAAATTCTTGTCAATTACCCCTCTCCCTTTACAATTCATGCAATTTAGCTTCTGTCAATTACAAATCACTCAAATCAACTCTTGTTCGCTTGACTAAATCACCCACTAAACTAAAATTGCTCAATCCTTCAATCCCTATGGGATCGACCTCACTCACGTGAGTTATTATTACTTGATGCGACCCGGTACACTTGCCGGTGAGTTTTGTGTTGGATCGTTTTCCACACATCAAGTATCTCATAATTTCTCATTGCTTGCTTATTGCGCGCCAAGTGTTTGAGGAAATGCACATATACCATTTTGGTTCATTTTAGTCTTACACTTTCAAATTGGTGATCCCTCTTTGTTCACTTGCTTTCTCTTAAATGCATTGAGTCTAATTTGTGTGCTTAAAGTTCATACTTGCCAATTAGATATTAATTGAACATGACTTGCTCTTTATTATGGATGCTTGAGATTGCTCTTCTCATGCCATTGCATGCTTTACTTCCTCTTGCATGCCATGCCAAATGTCATTACCCTTGCTTTTACATTCACAATGGGCACTACAAGTCACTTGCATGTTTTTGTCAAATTGATTCTTGGGTTTAATATTTTCCTTCCTTCCCTTCCTTTTTAGGATGACCACCAAGAAAGGCAAGGAGATAGCTTTGAGGAAATCGGCCGCAAAAAGGGTACCCCCAAGGTCAAACTCTAAGGCGCGCTCTTCATTAGGAGCCAAACCCCTATCTAAAAAAGGGAAGACACCTGCTCCTATTGATGAGAATGACAAGGGCAAACCGGCGAAAGATTCTTCAAGGTTCCTGATGAGATATTTTCGTAGAGAAACGAATTTCTCCAAAACACCCAAATCTAACCAGCAAGTGCACCGGGTCGCATCAAGTAATAATAACTCACGGGAGTGAGGTCGATCCCACAGGGATTGAAGGATTGAGCAATTTTTAGTTTAGTAGTTGATTTAGTCAAGCGAATCAAGATTTGGTTGAGTGATTTGTGATTTGCAGAAATTAAATTGCATGGAAAGTAAAGGGAATGGGTAAATTGCATGAAATTAAAGAGAGCAAGAAATTAAAGTGCTGAATCTTAAAGAACAAGAAATTAAATGGCAGAAACTTAGAATGCAAAAAATGTAAATTACAGAATCTTAAAGTGCAAGAAATGTAAACGGCTGGAATTGTAAAGGGAATTGGGGATTGGATTTGCAGAATTTAAACAAGGAAAAGTAAATTGCATCAAACAGAAAAGTAAAAGAGTGTTTGGAATTTCAGTAAATGAACATGAAAAGCAAAAACAGAATGTAAATTGGAATTTCAGATCTCAGGGGTCCAGAGACTAGAAAACCAGGTCTAGATCTCACTACCTTCCTTGATCCAACAAGAACAATTGCAAGGGAAAAGTAAATTGCAAAGAAAGTAGATGAAGAACAATTAACCGAAACTGATATTCAATTAAGCAGTAAATAAACAGAGAGATCCAAGGATGAGATTGAAACAGAATTTCTTCAATTCTTCAACCCAAGATCCAAGACAGTTGTAATTGAAATTGAAAGCAATAAAACTCAGAGGAAGAGAATGGAATTCTCCTTCCCCAAAACTAAGAAATTAAAGATCACTCAATATCCAAAACTCTCCGAAAACTATTATGAAAACTCAAAAGGAAAGCTATCCGAACACTTGAATTCTATCCTATTTATACACTTTCTTCAAAAGATCTTCAAGCCTTGAGTTGGGCCTTTGCTCTTGGTGGAATTGGGTTGAAAGAGGCCTTGGTTGATTGCTCTTGGAGTTTGGAGAAGAACCAAAGTGAACCAAATGAACCGGGTTGGAGTTTTGCAAAAGTTGGAGTAAAAGTTTGAGCAAAAGTTAGGGGCTAACTTTTGCTCCAACTTTTCATATCAGCCACCATAACTTGCTGCTATCCACGTTGGGACAAAAGTTAGGGGTCTAACTTTTGCTCCAACGTTGGCCTCCTAATGTGTACTTATGGCGCCAACGTTAGCCCAAAAGTTAGAGGCTAACGTTGGCGCAAACTTTTGCTCCTCCCCTTGTATTTTTCATGTGCCAACGTTAGCCCAAAAGTTAGGGGCTAACGTTGGCGCAAACTTTTGGTGGCCAGGGAGGTTTTTCTTATGCCAACGTTAGCCACCAAGTTAGGGGCTAACGTTGGCACAAACTTTTGGTGCCCAGGGAGTGATTTTCAAATTCCAACGTTAGCCCAAAAGTTAGGGGCTAACGTTGGGGCTAACTTTTCACCCAAAAGTTTGTGCAAAAGTTTGAGGCTAACTTTAGGTCCAGCTTTTTGCTTCCTGGTTCAATTTCACTTATTCCATTGTCCTCTCTTTACTCCTAGCTATTCCTTCTTGCTTCAACCTTTCTCCAAGCTTTCTTCACCTATCATTAATCAACCAAACACATCAAAGCTATGCTTAAAATCATGAGATATTCATTCTTTCATAATATGTGACAATTATAGTATAAAACCTCATGAAATAGCATGAATTCATACATGGTTGATTAAATCAAAGGAAGCATGAGAATCTACCTAATTGACTTGCTTGTAGCTCAAGAAAGTGCATAATTCTAATGAAAACAAAAGAAAAAGACTAGTTAAAATAGGCTAAGATGACTTGTCATCACAACACCAAACTTAAAGCTTGCTTGTCCTCAAGCAAGAAATAAATTTATGCTCCAAGGTTCTTTCAATTAAGATGGATTGAAGAATAACTTGTAAAGTCCAGTGAGTGAAGTGATCAGGTACAGTGGGGTGAACTCTAAATCATGTGCTCTTGCAAGGGCTTCAGTGCTTACTAGTCCTCAGATATTGGGAGTCTTAGGTCTTAGGATTTTCATCCAAATGGTATCATGGAGATCTCTTTATATGTAATCACCTTGAAGCAGCTTATAGTTTCTGTGCTTTGGCCTCGACTCTAAGTATCATGTCTCAAAGCGGCTCTTTAATTAAGCTTTCAATCAATACTCCTAAACCAGTTGGTTTTAAGGTATTAGGTGTTAAAGCACCCCTAAGGATTTACTTGCTCAAGCCTCTTTCTTTGACACAACTCAACCACAAGCATTTACTAGGCTAACAACTCTTTGAGTCATTGTTTCTTCTTTCTTTTCTGCCTAGTAATTGATGCTCAGAGCCTTGGGCCATGTTCTTTTTATCTTTGTATTTTCTTTTCTTTCTTTTGTTTTGTTTGCTGCTTCTTGGATCAATAAATTTTTGAGAATCTCCACAATACTTCTTTGAACTTCATGTCCTGCCTATGAGCTCCCATGCAAGTTTTCACAAGCATGCAACCTCAATACATAATCATACAACTAGAACCACCACTTCTCCTAATCTTTTGCTTGCCTCAAAATTGTTTAATTCCTCAATCCTTCTTTTCAAAGAACTTTCATGTGATGCAATTCTTGAATCATTGAGTAAAAACAAGTTTTGAAGAGAAAAATGTTGTGAATGATCAAGCATCTTGCTTATTGAATTATAGAAAAACTATGCTATGCAGATAGATAATCAGGGAAACTAAACCACTCTCAATCATAGCAGTGTTTGATGTAAGATAATCACTTAACAATACAACCTTTTGGAGTTCACTTGCTTTCCTTCTTCTCATCATCATCATTGCTGGCCTTTAGGTTCATCTTTTGTTTCTTTGGTTGATGATGCTTAATCCTTCCAAAAGCTTGTATGGACCTCTGTAATGATATTGAAAGTTGCTTGTTCCCCAAGCACTTGGAAACAATGGTTAGTCTGGCTGATTTATTTGTGGGTTTTTGAACTTACTTTGGTTTGGAACACCAAACTTAGTACCTTGCCAATGGTTTTCATGCATCAAATTAACCATGTGTGAAACTCTTTTTCTTTTTTTCTTTTTCAAAAGTAATAAAACTGAAAACTAGGAAACAGCAGAATAGTTAACTAGTTCATCCAACATGCTTGAAGCCAACATTATGCAGAAAGTGAGAATGTATTTTATGATGGGATTTTGGTGGAACACCAAACTTAGAATCCTTCATTCTTCCTTAGATTGTTTTGGTGTGCAACACCAAACTTAGCTTCTTGCAATATAGATAAAACTAATTAACCTTTTTATTGAAATAGATATGAAAAGAGAACTACCTCAGGTTGGGTTGCCTCCCAACAAGCGCTCTTTTATTGTCACTAGCTTGACATCTTGCTCTTTGATTATGGAGGCTGGAAATCATAATGCCTCAGTTTTTCTCCTCTTGCTGTAGGATTCCTTTCCTCCATGACCTGCACAATCACAAACAATCCAAATGAAAATTGGATATTCTCATGCCAGAATGTAGTCAGAGGATTAGTTGACACCATGTGTCAAACAGTTGGTAAACTTGAGAGATTAATGAACGAAAATCACTTCTCTCGTTTATTTATCAAGCTATGAGAATCATATTCAGCAAGATAAACCAAGAAAACTTCACTCTATTGCTAAAGTGAGGTTTCAATTAGCTCAGGCAAAAATTCAAACAGTTAGTGTGTCAGTTAAAAATTAAAGAAAAAGTGTTTGATCTAAATTGCCACCTCACTTAATCATTGTCAATCTAATCAATCCCCGGCAACGGCGCCAAAAACTTGATGAGATATTTTCGTAGAGAAACGAATTTCTCCAAAACACCCAAATCTAACCGGCAAGTGCACCGGGTCGCATCAAGTAATAATAACTCACGGGAGTGAGGTCGATCCCACAGGGATTGAAGGATTGAGCAATTTTTAGTTTAGTGGTTGATTTAGTCAAGCGAATCAAGATTTGGTTGAGTGATTTGTGATTTGCAGAAATTAAATTGCATGGAAAGTAAAGGGAATGGGTAAATTGCATGAAATTAAAGAGAGCAAGAAATTAAAGTGCTGAATCTTAAAGAACAAGAAATTAAATGGCAGAAACTTAGAATGCAAGAAATGTAAATTGCGGAATCTTAAAGTGCAAGAAATGTAAACGGCTGGAATTGTAAAGGGAATTGGGGATTGGATTTGCAGAATTTAAACAAGGAAAAGTAAATTGCATCAAACAGAAAAGTAAAAGAGTGTTTGGGTTGAATCGGATCTGAAGCAAAACAAGTAAATGAACATGAAAAGCAAAAACAGAATGTAAATTGGAATTTCAGATCTCAGGGGTCCAAAGACTAGAAAACCAGGTCTAGATCTCACTACCTTCCTTGATCCAACAAGAACAATTGTAAGGGAAAAGTAAATTGCAAAGAAAGTAGATGAAGAACGATTAACCGAAACTGAAATTCAATTAAGCAGTAAATAAACAGAGAGATCCAAGGATGAGATTGAAATAGAATTTCTTCAATTCTTCAACCCAAGATCCAAGACAGTTGTAATTGAAATTGAAAGCAATAAAACTCAGAGGAAGAGAATGGAATTCTCCTTCCCCGAAACTAAGAAATTAAAGATCACTCAATATCCAAAGCTCTCCGAAAACTATTATGAAAACTCAAAAGGAAAGCTCTCCGAACACTTGAATTCTATCCTATTTATACACTTTCTTCAAAAGATCTTCAAGCCTTGAGTTGGGCCTTTGCTCTTGGTGGAATTGGGTTGAAAGAGGCCTTGGTTGATTGCTCTTGGAGTTTGGAGAAGAACCAAAGTGAACCAAATGAACCGGGTTGGAGTTTTGCAAAAGTTGGAGTAAAAGTTTGAGCAAAAGTTAGGGGCTAACTTTTGCTCCAACTTTTCATATCAGCCACCATAACTTGCTGCTATCCACGTTGGGACAAAAGTTAGGGGTCTAACTTTTGCTCCAACGTTGGCCTCCTAATGTGTACTTATGGCGCCAACGTTAGCCCAAAAGTTAGAGGCTAACGTTGGCGCAAACTTTTGCTCCTCCCCTTGTATTTTTCACGTGCCAATGTTAGCCCAAAAGTTAGGGGCTAACGTTGGCGCAAACTTTTGGTGGCCAGGGAGGTTTTTCTTATGCCAACGTTAGCCACCAAGTTAGGGGCTAACATTGGCGCAAACTTTTGGTGCCCAGGGAGTGATTTTCAAGTTCCAACGTTAGCCCAAAAGTTAAGGGCTAACGTTGGGGCTAACTTTTCACCCAAAAGTTTGTGCAAAAGTTTGAGGCTAACTTTAGGTCCAGCTTTTTGCTTCCTGGTTCAATTTCACTTATTCCATTGTCCTCTCTTTACTCCTAGCTATTCCTTCTTGCTTCAACCTTTCTCCAAGCTTTCTTCACCTATCATTAATCAACCAAACACATCAAAGCTATGCTTAAAGTCATGAGATATTCATTCTTTCATAATATGTGACAATTATAGTATAAAACCTCATAAAATAGCATGAATTCATACATGGTTGATTAAATCAAAGGAAGCATGAGAATCTACCTAATTGACTTGCTTGTAGCTCAAGAAAGTGCATAATTCTAATGAAAACAAAAGAAAAAGACTAGTTAAAATAGGCTAAGATGACTTGTCATCAGTTCCCCAACCGCTTCTGTGAACTTATGTTCCCGCCATAGCTGTGAGAAACTATCATCCTGAGCATCTACTCGCTCCGCCGGACAAGGTTGCTCCTTATATTTTGCCCCGCATTGAACAGCGAGGATGGGAGTTTCTTTTGAGGAAACCAAGGGAAATCAACCTCTCTTGGGTGGAAGAATTTTTTTTCACTAACTACCATCTTCCCTCTCTTCAATCGTTATACATGCGCCGGAAGCAAGTCTCGGTTTCAGAAGAGGCTATTCAGCAAGTGCTTAATGTTCTACCAGTACCAAGTGACATGGATGGCTACCAAGAAGTCTTACGTCAGCGAGAGAAGTTTGGATTTGATTGGGACTGGATCCTCCGAGTCATTGCTGAACCAGAGGCATTTTGGATCCATGGTCGACTGCGGATGAGGCCCAAGAGCATTGACGCTCGCTTCCTTACTGTGGAAGCTAGAGCTTGGGCCCAGATCCTATCTCACTATGTGCTACCTAGCACCCACAAGTCGTCCCTCACGACAGACCTCGCCTTGCTTGTTTGGTGTGTTCTCACAGAGAAGCCGGTGAACATTCCGCTTCTTGTCAAGCAAGCGAAGAGTCAAGTTCACGACCGGGGTAATTTTCCATTTCCAGCATTGGTGTCTGACTTAGTTGCTACTGCGGGTGTTTCTTGGGAAGCCAAGGATAAAAAGATCATAGTTCCGGCTAAGGGCGATGTGGTCCCAAGAGGAAAATACCTGCACCTTCCCATGAACAAACCAAGCCTCGACATGGCCCCGCCACTTCTTCTTCCTTCTAGCTCATCATTACCACCACTGAGGTCCACACATCAAAGGATAGAAGATCTTCACTAGAAGCTTGATAGATATGAGCGGCGCAACTACCGCCGATATACTTACATCAAGAAGCTTCTGCGTTGTGTTACCCCTAGCATGGAGGAACCCAAAATATTCACATCCACCTCAAACCCAAGTGATGGGAGTTCTGATGAAGGGGATAGTGAAGGTTCCGGTCCCGACCGTGCCTTGTGTATTATTCGTAGCACGGAGGACCGTGCTAATTTCTAAAGTGTGGGGAGGTCGTTCGACCGATCTCCATGGGTAACAATCTCTTCCCTTCGATACCCATGGATTTATTTTTGCTTAGAAGTTAATATATTGCATGTGTAGTTAGTTTTGCTTGTAAATACCCTTTGCATGATAGTTAGTTTCTATAGAGTTACTTAGTCAAAATAATAACTTCCTTTCCAAGAAACTGTATTTTGGGTGACCTACCAAAATTCTGAAAATTTTTTGCAGTAAACTTGCTTTAAGAATGTATTTTGGAACATAGTAATTGAGCTAAGAACACAAGCATGAAAGTTTTGAGCTTATTGTATGGTTACATCTTCTAACCATTATTTCCATTATTGTTTGCATATCTCTCTCTCTATGATTGTGATCCTTGCTTTGTCTGATTCTATATGTCCATTGCTTTGTGTATGAATGCATTTACATGATTGAGGCCATCATTTCAATAGTCACTTTTCCCAAATGGCCTTAACCCTTTTATCTACCATTGCTAACCAATTTTGAGCCTATGATAAACCCCCTTTTGTTCTTAGATAGAGCACATCAACAACCCTAAGTGAAAAACCATGAATGTCCCTAAATTTGAATCCTTGATTAGCTTAGGTGAGTTAGGATGTGTATCATTCAAATAGAAGGGTATACTTGGGAAATTCGGGTAGATATATAGGTGTGTAATTGTAGTGTAATTGGAAATTCTAAGATTTGGGAACATACTCATGTGTTGAATGATTAAACTGTGTACATTGAAACTTTTGTTCACAAAGAAACCCCAAGAAAAGGGGATAATAATAAAAAAAAGAAAGAAAAAAAAAAGAGAAAGCAATGAAAGGGGACAAAGATGCCCCAAGATAAAGTAACAAAAACAATGCATATGGGTGTGAATTGGAAAGAATGCATGAGTATGCAAAAAGAGTAAAAGTCAAGGGTAGCTAGGTAATGTATTATAGTAGTATAGGTTATTCTATGTGTCTAGTGGATCCTAGGTTGTTCAAGGACTCAAATTTTAAGCCCACTTGGCCATATACATCCTTACCTTCACCTAGCCCTATTACAACCCATGAATAAGACCTCATGATACTTGTAAGCATGCATTAAGTAATTGTTGATTGTTAGATGAAAGACAAATCTTGGAAAGCATGATTAGGAGAAGATTGAGTGACGAACCCTATACACTTGAGTGAATAGAGCGGATACACTTCCGGTGAGGGTTCGACGCTCAATGCTTGTTCCCGGCTTTCACAAGCGTTTGTTTAGCAAGTCATATGCACTCCTTAGTGGTATTCAATTTGGTAGGATTCATGAATTACATACTATTTTCACCCTACGTGCTCACATGTATTATTGGAGGATAGATTAACTCTTGACTAAGTAGGTAGATGATATTACATAAGTTGCATGCATCCATTTAGGTAGTTTGCATTTCATAAACCCTTTCTCACCATGATCATTGGTCTTTTTATTATAAGCATGAGGACATGCTTGGCTTAAGTGTGGGGAGATTTGATAAACCCTGATTTTGTGGTTTATCTTGTGCTTATTTTGGGGGGATTTTATCAATATTTCTCACACTTATTCGCAAGAAATGCATAGTTTTGTGTTCACTTTCCAATATTGCTCCATGATGGAAAACATGCTTATTTTACCTTAAAATTGCCATATTTTAATCCTCTTCTATTGCCATTCGATGCCGTGATGTATTTGTTGAGTAATTTCAGGAATTATAGGGTAGGAATGACTTAGAAGAGAGGGAGAAAGCATGTACAAAAAGGGAGGAACATGAAGAATTGAAATCTTGGGAGAAGCAGCATCGGCGCGCCCGCGCACTCCACGCGCACGCATGGATGAGGTTGGCTGGAAGCGGCACGCAAGGATGGACGCATCCGCGCGGATCAGAAGATTCCTATCAACGCGCACGCGCACTTGGCATGCACGCATGGATCGCAAAAGCAATCGGCGCGCGCGCATGCATGGCGCGCACGCGTGGGAAGCTGTACGTGACCTCATTAAAGGAAATCGTGCCTGGCGATTTCTGAGGCTCATCAGGCCCAATTTCAAGCTGTTTCTGCATGGAAAAGACCCAAGGATGCTAGGGGAAAAAGGGGGATCAATCATTTTTAGACCAAGACACAATTTTAGCTAGTTTTAGGTTCTTTGGAATTCTAGAGAGAGAAACCCTTGTTCCTCTCTAGATCTAGTTTTAATTTGATCTTCCCTTGTTGGATTGTGAATTGAATCTTGTTAATTACTAGTTTTAATTGTTCAATTTGAATTCCTTGTTACAATTTTGCTTATATCTAGTGATAGTTTTATGCATCCTTGTTAATTGTCATTTTATACCTATTTCATGAATGTTGTGAATCTTGACTTGTTGATGTTACATTGATGATTTCTATGTTTAGCTTTGTTGTTTGGATGATTGTATGTTGATAATTGTTAGTGGGTACTTGTAGATTTCAATTTAATTGCTATTTTGAACATGTCTTTTGTTAATGCTTACCATGTGTTTGATGAATTGTTTACTTTGATTATTGAGTAGTCTTCTTTACTCTTGGCCTAGGTCAAGGGAATTGGGTAAACTTGAGTCATTGGGTCTAATGGATTTGATGATTTGAAAGCCCTTGGTGGTCAATTTGATACTCATTGACGCCAACCCACTACTAATCTAATTAGTAGGTAGGTTGGGACTTATGGGTTGATGTGATCAAAGCCATTTGACGTACTTCAAGTCTAGGGGTAGATATTACGTACTTAAGAGTTTTAGAAGTAGACTTAATGAGCTTGGTTTCTCATAATTGTCAAGACATGGTTGTTAGACAAGGATGGTGGCCGCAATTCCCATGCCTAGTCAAGAGTTGCTTTTATTATTCATATTTGAAAACCAAATTTCTCAACTATTTGCCTTAGTTATAGTTACTTGTTTGGTTTATAATAGAATTAAGTGGAATGTTACTTGTTCATTGGAATTGCTCATGTTTCGCTTAGTTAATTGAATTAATTTGTTGCAATTTAAGATTACCTGCTTATTAATATTCCCATTTATTTTCATGCTCATAACTCACAACCCCGGATTTCTAACCAATGTTGAAGCACATGTTTGCCCATTCCTTGTGAGACGACCCGATGTTTGAATACTTCGGTTATTTCTATTGGGGTTGAACTTGTGACAACCAAATCCCTCTTCTAAATTTGACACCCGAGGATTGTTGTTGGTAGAACTATACTTGCAACACGATCTTATTGAAGAAAATCTTTACCAATACACCCTTGGGGGAAACACGTGTCAAGGTCTACACTATAGAAGGAGAGCGGAACAAGCAACTCATCAATAACAACTTTAGCCCAGAAATTTTATGGAAAATTTATCAAATTTCTATCAAACAAGAGACAGACTCCATAAGTTGGATACGTTTAAACACTAGAGAATATTCACTCAAGTCAAGATATACCATTACTTACTAAGTTTTCATTCTCTAATCGAAAGCCTCCATAGACAATTCAAAGGAAACGAGATCTGGAATAAAGCATCTGGGGATTGAAGTATTAATCGAAGGTTAAAGCTTTGTATTGAAGCTTATAGATGAAGGAATACCAATAATAACCAAATTGATCAGTTGATTACCCCAAATTAGTGAAGTTTACCCCTTTGCCTCTCTTTTCTAGGAACACCTCTTTAAGCTATAATTTTTTCTTTAGTGATGATGGTCGGTTGGAATAGATTGCCGGTGGCTAATGCGATCCCTTGCGACCTATCCTTGCTCACATGGAACTAGTGGAGCCAAACATGGAGATGATGAAGAACTAATTGAATTTCAAGGGTATAAGCTCACAAATGGCATAGCTATTTTGCAAGATTGGCTAGCCAAAAATTCCTTCATATTTGAGTAATGTAGAATAGCCCCGAGGCAACTTTGTCTTAGGCACTGCAAGCAATTAACGAGTTCTGGTACCGTAGCAGTGTCTAATCTTTTATTTCTTGATAAGAAGCTCAGTTTTCTTCTTTTCTCTAATTTTTTATCTCTCGTGAAATTTTTGTCTTATTCTAACTAAACAATATTAAACTAAAATATTAAAATAAAATATTTTTTAAATAAGAAGTTACGTATTCTCACATAAAATAAATATAAAAGATAATAATGAAGACAACGAGGATGATAACGATGACGAGAATGATAGTAATATGAATATGTGATGAAAATATTACATGCAATTGCATAGTGGTGATTTTGCATAAGTAAAGCACTGATGAGCGGATAATTTATACGCTTTTTGGCATTATTTTTACATAGTTTTTAGTATAATTTAGTTATTTTTTAGTATATTTTTATTAGTTTTTAATTAAAATTCACATTTCTGGACTTTACTATGAGTTTGTGTATTTTTCTGTGATTTCAGGTATTTTCTGGCTGAAATTGAGGGATTTGAGCAAAAATCAGATTCAGGGGTTGAAGAAGGACTGCAGATGCTGTTGGATTCTGACCTTCCTACACTCAAAGTAGAATTTCTGAAGCTACAGAACTCTAAATGGCGCGCTCTCAATTGCGTTGGAAAGTAGACATCTAGGGCTTTCCAGAAATATTTAATAGTCCATACTTTGCCCGAATTTAGATGACGTAAACTGGCGTTGAACGCCAGTTCCATGCTGCATTCTGGAGTTAAACGCCAGAAACAGGTTGCAAAGTGGAGTTAAACGCCAGAAACAGGTTACAAACTGGCGTTCAACTCCAAGAAAGACCTCTACATGTATAAAGCTCAATGCTCAGCCCAAGCACACACCAAGTGGGCCCCGAAGTGGATTTCTGCATCAATTACTCATTCTGTAAACCCTAGTAACTAGTTTAGTATAAATAGGACTTTTTACTATTGTATTTACATCTTCGGATTAGATCTTTGATTAGTTTTTATGCTATTTTAGAATTTCATGGGGGCTGGCCATTCGGCCATGCCTGGACCATTATCACTTATGTATTTTCAAACGGTAGAGTTTCTACACACCATAGATTAAGGTGTGGAGCTCTGCTGTTCCTCAGGAATTAATACAAAGTACTACTGTTTTTCTACTCAATTCAAGCTTATTCCTATTCTAAGATATCCATTCGCACCCAAGAACATGATGAATGTGATGATTATGTGACGCTTATCATCATTCTCACTTACGAACACGTGCCTGACAAACACTTCCGTTCTACATGCGAACAAGCTAGAATGAATATTCTTAGATATCTAATACAGAGGACCGAGTCCGAGATATTAGAATCTTCGTGGTATAAGTTAGAACCCATGGATGGCCATTCTTGAGATCCGAAAAGTATAAACCTTGTCTGTGGTATTCCGAGTAGGATCTGGGAAGGGATGGCTGTGACGAGCTTCAAACTCGCGAGTGCTGGGCATAGTGACAGACGCAAAAGTATAGTAAATCCTATTCCAGTATGATCGAGAACCGACAGATGATTAGGCATGCAGTGACAGCGCATTGGACCATTTTCACAGAGAGGATGGGATGTAGCCATTGACAACGGTGATGCCCTACATAAAGCTTGCCATGGAAAGGAGTAGGAATGATTGGATGAAGACAGCAGGAAAGCAAAGGTTCAGAGGAACAAAAGCATCTCTATACGCTTATCTGAAATTCTCACCAATGAATTACATAAGTATCTCTATCCTAATCTGTGTTTTATTTATCTTTTAATTATTAAAACTCTATATCTATTTGAATCCGCCTGACTGAGATTTATAAGGTGACCATAGCTTGCTTCAAGCCGACAATCTCCGTGGGATCGACCCTTACTCACGTAAGGTTTATTACTTGTACGACCCAGTGCACTTGCTGGTCAGTTGTGCGAAGTTGTGACAAAGAATTAAGATTATGAACGTGCGTATAAATTTTTCAGCGCCGTTACCAAGGAATGGAACCGTCACGATTTTTGCGCACCAAGTTTTTGGCGCCGTTGCCGGGGATTGTTCGAGTTTGGACAACTGACGGTTCATCTTGTTGCTCAGATTAGGTAATTTTATTTTATTTTTAAGCTTTTTATTTATTATTTTTGAAAAATACAAAAAAATTTTCTTTTTTTCGTTTTTCCAAATTAATTTTCGAAAAATACAAAAAAATTTTACAAAATCATAAAATCAAAAATATTTTTTGTGTTTCTTGTTTGAGTCTAGAGTCAAGTTTTAAGTTTGGTGTCAATTGCATCTTTTTAATTTTCTAAAAATTATTTTCGAAAATTTCATGCATTGCATTCTTCATGATCTTCAAGTTGTTCTTGGCCAGTTTTCTTGTTTGATCTTCATATTTTCTTGTTTTGTGTCTTTTCTTGTTTTTCATATGCATTTTCAATTTGTTAATGTCTAAAGAATAAAAATTTTTATGTTTGGTGTCTTGCATGTTTTCTTTTCTTGAAAATTTTTCAAAAATAAGTTCTTGGTGTTCATCTTGACATTCAAAGTGTTCTTGGTGTTCATCTTGACATTCATAGTGTTCTTGCATGCATCACATGTTTTGATCCAAAATTTTCATGCATTGAGTCATTGGGTTGTTTTTCTCTTTCTTCATTGAAAATTTAAAAATAAAAAAATATCTTTCTCTTATTTTACTCATAATTTTCGAAAATTTGATTTGATTTAGTAAAAAATTTTTAAAATTTAGTTATTTCTTATGAGTCAAATCAAATTTTCAATTTAAAAATCTTATCTTTTTCAAATCTTTTTTCATTTTTCTTTCATAATTTTCGAAAATTCCAAAATGATTTTCAAAAATCTTTTTCTTATTTTGTTTCATAATTTCAAATCTTTACTAACAATTAATGTGATTGATTCAAAAATATTAAGTTTGTTACTTGCCAAATAAGAAAGGTTCAATCTTTAATTTTTAAAATCAAATCTTTTAGTTTCTTGTTAGTCAAGTAATCAACTTTAATTTTCAAAATCAAATCTTTTTAAATTTCTTTTTCAAATCTTTTTCAAATTAAGTTTCAATCACATCTTTTTCAAAATCAATTTCAAAATCTTTTCTAACTTCCCTTCTAACTTCTTACCTTTTTAAAATTGATTTTCAAATTTTTTTAATCAATCCTATTTTTTTGTTTCAATAATATCTTTTTCAAAACTACCTAACTAATTCTCTCTCTCTAATTTTCAAAAATCCCTTCCCCCTTTTTCAAATTTCTTTTTTTTATTAACTAATTGTTTTAATTTTTAATTTAATTTGATTTCAATTTTAATTTTCAAAATTTAACTTTAAATTTTATTTTTAATTTAATTAATTTTCTAAATTTCCTCTCTCTCATCTCCTTCTAATTATTTATTTATTTACTAACACTTCTCTTCATCTCAAAATTCGAACCCTCCCTTCCTCTTGGTGTTCGAATTTCTCTTCTTCTATTCTTCTATTCTTATACTCACATACAGGAATCTCTATACTGTGACATAGAGGATTCCATATTTTCTTTTCTGTTTTCTTCTTTTTCATGTGAGCAGGAACAAGGATAAGAACATTCTTGTTAAAGATGATCCTGAACCTGAAAGGACTCTGAAGAGGAAGCTAAGGAAAGCTAAAGCACAACTCTCTGGAGAAAATCTGACTGAAAATTTTGAAAAAGAAGGAAACATGACCGAAAATAATAACAATGCAAGGAAGATGCTTGGTGACTTTACTGCACCAAATTCCAATTTACATGGAAGAAGCATCTCAATCCCTGCCATTGGAGCAAACAATTTTGAGCTTAAACCTCAATTAGTTTCTCTGATGCAATAGAACTGCAAGTTTCATAGACTTCCATCCGAAGATCCTTTTCAGTTCTTAACTAAATTCTTGCAGATCTGTGATACTATTAAGACCAATGGGGTTGATCCCGAGGTCTATAGGCTTATGCTTTTCCCGTTTGCTGTAAGAGACAGAGCTAGAGTTTGGTTGGACTCTCAACCTAAAGATAGCCTGAACTCTTGGGATAACCTGATCACGGCTTTCTTAGCCAAGTTCTTTCCTCCTCAAAAGCTTAGCAAGCTTAGAGTGGATGTTCAAACCTTCAGACAAAAAGAAGGTGAATCCCTCTATGAATCTTGGGAGAGATACAAAGAATTAACCAAAAAGTGTCCTTCTGACATGCTTTCAGAATGGACCATCCTGGATATATTCTATGATGGTCTGTCTGAGTTATCAAAGATGTCACTGGACCATTCTGCAGGTGGATCCATCCACCTAAAGAAAACGCCTGCAGAAGCTCAAAAACTCATTGACATGGTTGCAAATAACCAGTTTATGTACACTTCTGAAAGGAATCCTGTGAGTAATGGGATACCCATGAGGAAGGGAGTTCTTGAAATTGATACTCTGAATGCCATATTGGCTCAGAATAAAATATTGACTCAGCAAGTCAATATGATCTCTCAGAGTCTGAATGGATTGAAGGAATCATCCAACAGTACTAAAGAGGCCTCTTCTGAAGAAGAAGCTTATGATCCTGAGAACCCTGCAATAGCAGAGGTGAATTACATGGGTGAACCCTATGGAAACACCTATAATCCCTCATGGAGAAATAATCCAAATTTCTCATGGAAAGATCAACAAAAGCCTCAACAAGGCTTTAACAATGGTGGAAGAAACAGGTTTAGCAATAGCAAGCCTTTTCCATCATCCACTCAGCAAAAGACAGAGAGTCCTGAGCAGGATCCATCTAGCTTAGCAAATATAGTCTCTGATCTATCTAAGGCCACTTTAAGTTTCATGAATGAAACAAGGTTCTCCATTAGAAATTTGGAGGCACAAGTGGGCCAACTGAGTAAAAGAGTCACTGAAACTCCTCCTAGTGAAGAGAATCCAAAAAGAGAGTGCAAGGCCATTGATTTAACCATCATGGCCGAACCTACAAGGGAGGGAGAGGACGTGAATCCCAGTGAGGAATACCTCCTGGGACGTCCAGTGATCAACAAGAAGTTTTCTTCTGAGGAACCAAAGGAATCTGAGACTCATCTAGAGACCATAGAGATTCCATTGAACCTTCTTATGCCATTCATGAGATCTGATGAGTATTCTTCTTCTGAAGAGAATAAAGATGTTACTGAAGAGCAAGTTGCCAAGTACCTTGGTACAATCATGAAGCTGAATGCCAAATTATTTGGTAATGAGACTTGGGAAGATGAACATCCCTTGCTCATCAATGAACTGAGTGATCTGGATCAACTGAGATTGCCTCAGAAGAAGCAGGATCCTAGAAAGTTCTTAATACCTTGTACTATAGGCACCATGACCTTTGAGAAGGCTCTATATGACCTTGGATCAGGGATAAACCTCATGCCACTCTCTGTAATGGAGAAACTGGGAATCTTTGAGGTGCAAGTTGCCAGAATCTCATTAGAGATGGAAGACAACTCCAGAAAACAGGCTTATGGACAAGTAGAGGACGTGCTAGTAAAGGTTGAAGGCCTTTACATCCCTGCTGATTTCATAATCCTAGACACTGGAAAGGAAGAGGATGAATCCATCATCCTTGAAAGACCCTTCCTAGACACAGCAAGAGCTGTGATTGATGTGGACAGAGGAGAGTTAGTCCTTCAACTGAATAAGGACAACCTTGTGTTTCAAACTCAAGGATCTCCTTCTGTAACCATGGAGAGGAAGCATGAAAAGCTTCTCTCATTGCAGAGTCAATCAAAGCCCCCATAGTCAAACTGTAAGTTTGGTGTTGAACCCTCACATTCAAACTCTAAGTTTGGTGTTGGGAGGTTCCAACCTTGCTCTGAACATCTGTGAGGCTCCATGAGAGCTCACTGTCAAGCTATTGACATTAAAGAAGTGCTTGTTGGGAGGCAACCCAATGTTATCTAATTATATTTATTTATTCTCCGTTGTTATTTTATGTTTTCTTTAGGTTGATGATCATGTGAAGTCACAAAAACTACTAAAAAATCAAAAATAGAGTGAAAAATAGAATGAAAAAATAGCACACCCTGGAGAAGAACAGTCTGGCGTTTAAACGCCAGAAACAAGCATCTGTCTGGCGTTTAACGCCAGAAAAAGGCACCAAGCTGGCGTTTAACGCCAGAAACAAGCATCTACCTGGCGTTAAACGCCAGAACAGAGCATGGAAGTGGCGTTTAATGCCAGAAATAGGCAGCAGTCTGGCGTTAAACGCCGGGATTACATATATAGGGCGTTTTACACGTCTAAAGGGTACAGGGATAAAAAATCCTTGATACCTCAGGATTTGTGGACCCCACAGGATCCCCTTAGGATCTGTGGACCCTACAGGATCCCCACCTAACCCTATTCTCTCCTCTTCACACCTTTTCATAATTCTCTTCCTCAAATTCCCTTCACCAATCACTTCAATCACTCTTTCCCATCACCCCCTCACCACTCACATCCATCTTCTCTTCCCCATAAACCCCACCTACCTTCAAATTCAAAATATTTTCCCTCCCAAATGCAACCTTAAATGGCCGAACCCTAAACCCCTCCCCACTTCTATATAAACCCCTCATTCCTTCTTCTATTTCACACAACACAACCCTCTTTTCTTTCACTTGGCCGAAACCTACTCTCTCTCCCTCTCCTCTATTTCTCTTCTTCTTTTACTTCTTTCTTTCTTCTTTTGCTCGGGGACGAGCAAACATTTTAAGTTTGGTGTGGTAAAAGCATTGCTTTTTTTTTTTTCATAACCATTTATGGCACCTAAGGCCAGAGAAACCTCTAGAAAGAGGAAAGGGAAGGCAATTGCTTCCACCTCTGAGTCATGGGAGATGGAGAGATTCATCTCAAAGGTCCATTAAGACCACTTCTATGAAGTTGTGGCCAAGAAGAAAGTGATCCCTGAGGTTCCTTTTAAGCTCAAAAGGAATGAGTATCCGGAGAACCGACTTGAGATTCAAAGAAGAGGTTGGAAAGTTCTCACCAACCCCATTCAACAAGTCGGGATTGATGAGAGAACTTTTGCGTGGTCTAGAAATTTGCGGATAAATCCTTGTTGCAAGTATAGTTTCTAAACCTTCAAAAGTCCTTTCATACAAACGTTTTGGTTGTCACAAGTAACAAACCCCTTTAAAAATTGATAACCGAGTATTTAAACCTCGGGTCGTCTTCTCAAGGAATTGCAGGGAGGTGTTCTTATTATTGATTATGAAAAAGTATGTTTTTGGGGAATGTTGAGTTTGGGCAATGGGCACAGATATATTTAAATGACAAGTAAAATAAATAAATAACTGTAAACTAAACTCTTGGCAAGGTATTATAACTGGAAGTCCTATCCTGGTTATCCTTATCAATTGTAATGAGAATTGGATTTTTCTCCCACTTGTTAACCTCTAACTATGAAGGTAAGTTAAGTGGATGAATTAATTCTGATTCCTCAGGTCCTAGTCTTTCCTTGAGAAAGGCTAGAGTTATTGGAACTTGAGTTAATGAGATGAAGAAATCTAATTTTTAATCAACAATGAGTTTGATAACTCAAGTGTCTCCAATGACTCAACCAAAGCCAAAAGGGAAGAGAATCTACTTGAATGAAAATAATTTGGATACACAAAGAGCAGTAATAAATTAAAGAGAGCAATCATAAGTCTGAAAATATCTCAAATTATATCAAATAAAGAAATCAATTCTAACATAGAATTCATAAATTAAATTGAGAAAGTAAATAAAAATAAAGAACCTGGGATTGAGAGTCACTCCTAAAACTAAGAGAAATCCTAAATCCTAATCCTAAGAGAGAGGAGAGAACCTCTCTCTATAAAAACTACATCTACTCCTAAAATTATGAATTATGTGAGCCTCCTCATGAATGGATGCAGTCCCCCACTTTATAGCCTCTAATCTGTATTTTCTGGGCCGCAAACTGGGTCAGAAACAGTCCAGAATTCGCTGGTTTCAAATTTTGCCACGCTGGATTTCCGTCACTGCAACGCGGCCGCATGGATCACGGATATCAAATCGAAGCCCCGGATGTTAGCTTTCCAACGCAACTGGAACCGCGTCATTTAGACCTCTGTAGCTAAAGTTATAGCCGTTTGAGTGAGAAGAGGTCAGGCTGGACAGCTTAGCAATTTCTCTAACTTCTTGTATTCCTTCCACTTTTGCATGCTTCCTTTTCATCCTCTGAGCCATTCCTGCCCTGTAATCTCTGAAATCACTTAACACACATATCAAGGCATCTAATGGTAATAAGAGAGGATTAATATTAGCAAATTAGGACCAAAGAAGCATGTTTTCAATCAAAGCACATAATTAGGAAGGAAAATGTAAAACCATGCAAATAGTATGAATAAGTGGGTAAAGAGTAGATAAAAACCACTCAATTGAGTACAAGATAAACCATAAAATAGTGGTTTATCAGGGATCCTAATGGTTCAAGAGTTCTATGCAAACGCATGGATCACAAGGAACCATGATCAAAGTGTGAACCCAAATCCAAAGCATTGGCTTACTATGGTTCGGGGAAAATACTTAGATTTCAGTCCGGAAAATGTAAGGCTGGCGTTCAACTTGCCAATGATGGAAGAAAATGCATGCCCCTACACAAGAAGGGTCAACTTTGATCAAAGGTTGGACCAAGTCCTCATAGACATATGTGAGGAAGGATCTCAATGGAAAATTGACTCAAGAGGCAAGCCGGTTCAACTAAGAAGGCATGACCTCAAACCAGTGGCTAGGGAATGGCTAGAATTCATTCAACGCTCAATCATTCCTACTAGTAACCGGTCTGAAGTTACTATAGACCGGGCCATCATGATCCATAGTATCATGATTGGAGAAGAGGTGGAAGTTCATGAGATTATACGTCAAGAACTTTACAAGGTGGCTGACAAGTCCTCCACTTGGGCAAGGTTAGTCTTTCCTCACCTCATATGCCACCTCTGCAATTCAGCTGGAATTGACATAGAGGGAGATATCCTCATTGAAGAGGATAAGCCCATCACTAAGAAAAGGATGGAGCAAACAAGAGATCATGGACCTCAACATGAGCATGAGGAAATTCCTCACCATGAAATCCCTGAGATGCCTCAAGGGATGCACTTCCCTCCACAAAACTATTGGGAACAAATCAACACTTCCCTAGGAGAATTAAGTTCCAACATGGGACAACTAAGGGTGGAGCACCAAGAGCACTCCATCATCCTCCATGAAATTAGAGAAGATCAAAGAGCTATGAGGGAGGAGCAAGAAAGACAAGGAAGAGACATAGAGGAGCTCAAGAGCACCATTGGTTCTTCAAGAAGAGGAAGACGCCACCCTCACTAAGGTGGACTCATTCCTTAATCTCCTTGTTTGTTCATTTTCCTGTTTTTCGATTTTTAAGCTTTATGATTATTTATATTTGTGTCTTATTACATGATCATTAGTGTCTAAGTGTCTATGCCTTAAAGTTACAAATATGAATCCATCACCTCTCTTGAATGAAAAAATGTTTTAATTACAAAAGAACAAGAAGTACATGGTTTCGAATTCATCCTTGAAACTAGTTTAATTATTTTGATGTGGTGACAATACTTTTTATTTTCTGAATGAATGCTTGAACAGTGCATATGTCTTTTGAAGTTGATGTTTATGAATGTTAAATATGTTGGCTCTTGAAGAATAAGGAAAAAGGAGACATGTTATTTGATAATCTGAAAAATCATAAAAATGATTCTTGAAGCAAGAAAAAGCAGTGAATACAAAAGCTTGAAAAAAAAAAGAGAAAAAGAAAAATAGCGAAAAAAAAAGAGAAAAAGAAAAAGCAAGCAGAAAAAGTCAAAAGCTCTTAAAACCAAAAGGCAAGAGCAAAAAGCCAATGGCCCTTAAAACCAAAAGGCAAGGGTAATAAAAAAGGATCCAAGGCTTTGAGCATCAGTGGATAGGAGGGCCTAAAGGAATAAAATCCTGGCCTAAGCGGCTAAACCAAGCTGTCCCTAACCTTGTGCTTGTGGCGTGAAGGTGTCAAGTGAAAACTTGAGACTGAGCGGTTAAAGTCGAGGTCCAAAGCAAAAAGAAGAGTGTGCTTAAGAACCCTGGACACCTCTAATTGGGGACTTTAGCAAAGCTGAGTCACAATCTGAAAAGGTTCACCCAGTTATGTGTCTGTGGCATTTATGTATCCGGTGGTAATACTGGAAAACAAAGTGCTTAAGGCCACGGCCAAGACTCATAAAGTAGCTGTGTTCAAGAATCAACATACTGAACTAGGAGAATCAATAACACTATCTGAATTCTAAGTTCCTATAGATACTAATCATTCTGAACCTCAAGGGATAAAGTGAGATGCCAAAACTATTCAAGAGGCAAAAAGCTACAAGTCCCGCTCATCTGATTGGAGCTAAGTTTCATTGATATTTTGGAATTTATAGTATATTCTCTTCTTTTTATCCTATTTGATTTTCAGTTGCTTGGGGACAAGCAATAATTTAAGTTTGGTGTTGTGATGAGCGGATAATTTATACGCTTTTCGGCATTGTTTTTACATAGTTTTTAGTATGATTTAGTTAGTTTTTAGTATATTTTTATCAGTTTTTAATTAAAATTCACATTTCTGGACTTTACTATGAGTTTGTGTGTTTTTCTGTGATTTCAGGTATTTTCTGGCTGAAATTGAGGGACTTGAGCAAAAATCAGATTCAGAGGTTGAAGAAGGACTGCAGATGCTGTTGGATTCTGACCTTCCTGCACTCAAAGTGGAATTTCTAGAGCTACAGAACTCCAAATGGCGCGCTCTCAATTGCGTTGGAAAGTAGACATCTAGGGATTTCGAGCAATATATAATAGTCCATATTTTGCCCAAATTTAGATGATGTAAACTGGCGTTGAACGCCAGTTCCATGCTGCATTCTGGAGTTAAACACCAGAAACAGGTTGCAAAGTGGAGTTAAACGCCAGAAACAGGTTACAAACTGGCGTTCAACTCCAAGAAAGACCTCTACACGTATAAAGCTCAATGCTCAGCCCAAGCACACACCAAGTGGGCCCCGGAAGTGGATTTCTGCATCAATTACTCATTCTGTAAACCCTAGTAACTAGTTTAGTATAAATAGGACTTTTTACTATTGTATTTACATCTTCTGATCAGATCTTTGATTAGTTTTTATGCTATCTTAGACTTTCATAGGGGCTGGCCATTCGGCCATGCCTGGACCATTATCACTTATGTATTTTCAAACGGTAGAGTTTCTACACACCATAAATTAAGGTGTGGAGCTCTGCTGTTCCTCAAGAATTAATACGAAGTACTACTATTTTTCTATTCAATTCAAGCTTATTCCTATTCTAAGATATCCATTCGCACCCAAGAACATGATGAATGTGATGATTATGTGACGCTCATCATCATTCTCACTTACGAACGCATGCCTGACAAACACTTCCGTTCTACATGCAAACAAGCTAGAATGAATATCTCTTAGATATCTAATACAGAGGACCGAGTCCGAGATATTAGAATCTTCGTGGTATAAGTTAGAACCCATGGTTGGCCATTCTTGGGATCCAAAAAGTCTAAACCTTGTCTGTGGTATTCCGAGTAGGATCTGGGAAGGGATGGCTGTGACGAGCTTCAAACTCGCGAGTGCTGGGCATAGTGACAGATGCAAAAGGATAGTAAATCCTATTCCAGTATGATCGAGAACCGACAGATGATTAGTCATGCAGTGACAGCGCATTGGACCATTTTCACAGAGAGGATGGGATGTAGCCATTGACAACGGTGATGCCCTACATAAAGCTTGCCATGGAAAGGAGTAGGAATGATCGGATGAAGACAATAGGAAAGCAGATGTTCAGAGGAACAGAAGCATCTCTATACGCTTATCTGAAACTCTCACCAATGAATTACATAAGTATCTCTATCCTAATCTGTTTTATTTATCTTTTAATTATTAAAACTCTATATCCATTTGAATCCGCCTGACTGAGATTTACAAGGTGACCATAGCTTACTTCAAGCCGACAATCTCCGTGGGATCAACCCTTACTCACGTAAGGTTTATTACTTGGACGACCCAGTGCACTTGCTGGTCAGTTGTGCGAAGTTGTGACAAAGAATTAAGATTATGAACGTGCGTATAAAGTTTTCAGCGCCGTTACCAAGGAATGGAACCGTCACGATTTCTGTGCACCAAGAACAATCTATACAAACTAGAATATGAGTGGTTTTATATCCGAGGTATATTTTTCTTAGAGTTTTTAATTTCTTTTAAAAATCTAAAATTGTCTAATCCCACAATTCTCACTCCATCTTCTGTTCATGCTACTTTACCCCATGTGGATTCAGCACAACTAAGGAATTAGGTTGGGGTTTAGGGTTATCGTTGAAAAGAAAGTTGTCCAATTATGGATTTCGCACTCAATTGTGTCTTCATGCCATTTTTAATAAAGGCTTGGCTCTGGTATCGGCAACCTCTCACCATCTCTTTTCCTTCCACGATTTGTTCTTCCCGCTTCGTCGGCCTCTACCTTCTTTCCCACTTTGCATCATCTCATTTCTAAGGTACATTAGTTGTTTCCCTTTCGGGAACTTAAATCCAATCTCCTTCTCACTCTTCTTCATCAAATTCTAAAGCTCACCACCACTACTGCTGCTTGATAATGACATTTGCTCATTATTTGGTTGTAGTTCCCACTAAATCTTCCTCGAAGTTCCCAAAATCTTATTGATAACCATCATTTTCAATTTCATCAAATAGTTTAAATTTGTCAACTTCTCTCCTTTCTAAATCCACAACGTTCTCTATTTTTCATATTCTACACCGTCGACCATAAAGGTAAAAAGGATAAAATATTACTGTTTCCTTAATGGCTGTTGGGTCAGATATCAAATTCTTAAACTTCTTATTAATGTTTAGGTAATATCCATGTTCTTTGGTTTGCTAATTGATCTATTAAAAGATTTAATTCTCTTTCATCTTCTTAATTTCATAGTCTGTTGACTTTTGAGAATGATATCACTTCCGAATCACAATGATAAGAAGGGAGAATTGGTTTATCATTCTTACAGAATCTGTGCAAGTTTAGGTTTTGGTTCTTTAAACCATTTTCCTCAATTGAAATATTTGTTATCTAATGTAATGTTATCTTATCTTTTAAGAGAATATTTGTTATACAAGTTAATAGATGATATACGGTGTAATTTACTTAACCTTAGCATAGGTCACCAATATATTCTACTACTGTATGGATTTTATAATGAATGTCTTCGAATATATAGTTCAGTCAATGCTTGGAAATATTATTCTGATATATTCAACTACTTAAGGTTTGTTAATATCTGATTCATCACAAGTTTTTAGTCATACAAATGACTTTCTGTGGTTGATAGAAAACAAAATAGAGATACCATATAAATATTACTTGATCCATGTGTTTTATACAGGTTCTTTATCCAGAAATGTTGAAAGCCAAATTACTATAGAATTTCTAAAATGGTCTTTCATTGGATTTATTCTTTTGTTATTTTTTAGTTAACATTTCAACTATGAAATTCATACTTAAATAATATATTATGTTAAAAGTTTTAACATGCTGAAAGTAAATATATTTATTTATTTTTTAAGAGTCGAAAAGGGGTTTGGGTGAACTTGAGTTAGTTCAAAACTTAAAGGACGCTTTACTTAATTTATCTTTAAATGTGATATAAAAGGGAAAGGGTGTGGTTTTGAGAAAGTGGTTAGGTTGAGGATTTCAAGAACTTTATGCTGGTTAGTATGACATCCTGCCTAATGAAAAATATATGGAGCCATCACAATGTAAATTACTTTTACTAAATGTTTTTCTATGTTAACAAAATATTGCAGCTTGTCCACCCTGATGAAAAATAGAATTTTCAGATAGGAAGACACACTATTAAAGTAAAATTGAAGATGGCTCAAAATGAAAGAATTTTAAAATTGTGTATATGCTTCTAATTCGTATCTGAATCACTGAATGTTGATATTGGTAGTGATTTGTTAATGTTGGAAGTGTTTATGAATTTTGATGTTGGTACTTTTCTTTATAAAGTGATTGATTAATTGATTGATAAAATATCAGAAAATTTTAGTCAAATAAAGTAGGTGAGCCAATTTGTACATGTGAGTCAAGGAGAATAGCTGTGATGTACTTAGGTAACTTGTGGTCTACTCCTTTCTCTTTTGGTTTTTCAATTTTCTTTTGACTTAAAAAACTCATTTCCTTTTGACTCAAAAGTCATTCAAAATAGTTGAGATAAGCTAATCTCTACCGTTATCGTGACATCAATAGTGAGTGGTCTGGTGTGGATGAGGTGTTGTCATGATTTTCTATCAATATTTGTGTTAATTTCAAGTTAGGTTTTTTTAATTTCGTTCATCTTTAAATTACCACATGTTTGGGGGGGGGGGGTTGGAGTTTATTTTAGTCATGCATGTATCAATATATAGTTTCATTGCAAGGTCCATTTTATTGTTTCATCAATGGTAGTTTATATATGTTGAATTCCATTTATGCAAAATTTTGCTCACTTGTGTATTCTAGAATGCATTGTTTAAAATTACTTCTTCAATATATCTCTACAGAACTAGCAACATCGTGAATTCTTTACTGAGGTGGATTATTCTCCCATTTTAAGTTCTTTTTCAAGAAGAAAAAATTAATTCGTTATGTTTAGGTGAGAAAAATGATTCTCTCCCCTAATTTTCAGTGGACTCTCACATGAAAAATCATATTTTGGTGGTTTGGTGGGTGAAATAACATCATTTGCTATAACAAATAGTAATCTTTCTAGACTTTCAGTGTAAAATCTAGTCAAATTGTAATTAATTAATTATAGGCAAAAATACTTAGAAAATTTATCAGTCGTAATTAGACAATTTAAGGATGATATTTGGACTCAGTGAATTTTCTGAGTTAGAAAACATATTTTTCTATGTGAAAACGTGCACTGAAAATTTGACTAACAGTATGATGAACGGAATTTTGACGGTTTAGAATTCACAAATAAATTCTCGTTGCAAGTATAGTTTCTAAACCAATCAATAATCCTTTCATACAAAAGATAGTTTATCACTAAAACAAACCCCTAAATTTATAAACCGAAGTATTGGAACCTCGGGTCGTTCTCCCTAGGAATTGCAATAAAGTGTCTTGTTATTGGTTATGAGGTATGTTTTGGGGTTTTTTGAGATAAGAGACATGAAAAGTAAATGGCAAGGACATTCAAATAACAAAAAGACCTTGGCAAGGGTTGGTGGTCAAGGATCTCTATCCTTATCACTAACCACAATATGAGAATTGGCAAGGATCAACCCCATTAAATCATCCTCTAACTAGTAAAGGAAAGTCAAATGAGCTATGTCAATCCAAGTCCATAAGTCCTAGCTCTCCACCAATTTAATCAGTGAGATCTAGAGTTAATGGCTCCCAATCGTCAATTACTTGGACATTAGTAACTCAAGAGTTCCTAAGTTACCTTCCCAAGCCAAGAGCATAAAATTCTACTCTAAAATCCAACCAAACATTTTATCAAACAATTGGAAGGCATAAAAAGAAAACATAGTAAAATTACAATAAAATAAATCTACGCTACTCAATTGCAAGGAATTAAACAACACAAATCAAAAGAACAATAAAGGAACATGAAAACATAAATTGCATTAAAGAGAAATAAAAGAACAAAAGTGCATCAACATAAAAGTAAAGAATTATAAGAATTAAATGCAAAACTAGAGAGATGAGATGTAGAAGAAGAAGAATTGATAAAGGAAAAGTAAATCTAAGCATGAAATTAACCTAGATCTAAGAAATTCTAATCTAGATCTAACCTACTCCTAATTCTAGAGTGAAGAGAGAGCTTCTCTCTCTAGAAACTAACTTTCCCTCCCTAAACTAAACTAAAACTACACTAGTGTCTAAAGTGTCTCATCTCTCTTTAATCCTTGGGTTAAATAGCATCAGAAATGAGTTGGATTGGACCCACAAGGCTTCTAAAATCACTGGCCACGACTTGCATTAAGTGAATCATGTGCAACCATCGGCGTGTATTCATACAGTGCGCGTGCACACCCTTAAACATGATGTAACTATAGCAAATCTTATACAATTTCAAAGTCCCGGATGTTAGCTTTCCAACGCAACTGAAACCGCATCATTTAGACCTCTGTAGCTCAAGTTATGGTCGATTAAGTGCAAAGAGGTCGGCTTGACAGCTTTTGCGATTCCTTCATTTCTTCATGAGTTCTCCATTTTTACATGCTTTTCCTTCATTTCCTTGATCCAATCTTTGCCTCCTAAATCTGAAATCACTTAGCAAACACATCAAGGCATCTAATGGAATCAAGGTGAGTTAAATTTAGCTATTTTAAGTCCTAAAAAGCATGTTTTCACTCTTAAGCACAATTAAAGGAGAATTTACAAAACCATGCTATTTCATTGAATAAATGTGGAAAAAGATGATAAAATCCTCTAAATTCAACACAAGATAAACCCTCCAAATGGAGTTTATCAACCTCCCCACACTTAAACAATAGCATGTCCTCATGCTAAACCAAGAAGGATAAGAGAAGGGGTATGGACATTTATTCAATGCAAATAACCTAAATGCATCTATCTATATGAATGCAACTAAATACAAAATGATTCTACCTACTTGGTTAAAAATAAATCAATCTTCCAAGAGCATGTATAAACGGGTAGGGCTAAGGTCATATGACGACTCATGAATCCTACCAATTCAAGTATAAAAATGAAGTTCAAGTAAACTTGCAAGAAGAACGCTCATGAAGCCGGAATCAAGGAATTGAGCATCGAACCCTCACCGGAAGTGTTTGCACTCTAGTCGCTCAAGTTTATAGGGTCGATTCTCTCAATTCTCCCCTAATCATGCTTTCTAAAATTTGTTTTTCATCTAACAATCAACAATTATTCAATGCATGCATACATTCATCATGAAGTATTTTCATAAGTGGTAATGGGGCTAGGGTCAAGGTAGGATTGTATATGGCTAAGTGGACTAGATTTTGAATCTTTGATGAGCTTAAACTTTTCCACCTAACCTATATAATAACCTATACAATTAAATGCTAACCTAACTACCCATTCTTCACTTTTCACATACTCATGCACTTTCTTTCATTTCACAACACTTATGCATTGATTCTTATTGAACTTTACTTTGGGACATTTTGTCCCCTTTTTATTGCTTTTCTTCTTTTCTTTCTTTTTCTATTTTTTCTTTTTTTTCTTTTCTTTTCTTTTTCACATTTTTTTCTTTTTCTTTTTTTTTTTTGTTTTTCTCATTTTTTTCTTTCTTTCAAGCTACATACAAGAACATCAATACATAAGGTCTATACATTTAATCAATATATGAGTATGTACCCAATTCCCAAATATAGAAATACAAAATACTCTTTTATCCCAACCAATGTTCCCAAATCCCCCTAATCTTGAATAATAAGCACTCTCACTAGCCTAAGCTAATCAAAGATCCAAACAAGCGACTTTTATTGTTTTTCGCTTTAGGCTTGTAATGTGCTAAAATAAAGAATAATTGGGTTAAGCATAGGCTCAAAATTGGTTAATAATAGAGAGTAAAAGGTAGGCTATTTGGGTAAGTGAGCTAATGAAATAATGGCCTCAATCATATAAATGTATGAATACACAAAATAATGGACATATAGATTCAAACAAATCAAAGATCACAATCATAGAAAGAGAATAATTGCACACAAGAAGGAAAATAAGTGGTTATAAGACGTAACCACACAATTAGGCTCAAATCTCACATGCTTGTGTTCTTAGCTCAAAAAGCATGTTCCAAAATAAATTCTTCAAGCAAGTTCAACAAATTTTTTTTTCACATTGGTAGGGTAACCTAAACCAATTTCTTGGAAAAGAAATCATCACCATAACCAAGTAGTCCTAATGAGAAAGAAGTAGTGAAAATATGTACAAATTCTAACTAGCATGCAACCTATCATGTAATGCAACAACTAATCTAACGAAGAAGATCAAAAATTGGTGTTGAGAAAGGAATTTGTTACCCATGGAGATCGGTCGGATGACCTCCCCACACTTAGAAATTTGCATCGTCCTCGGTGCATGCAAAGAAGAGCAAGGTGGACAGGTTGCTACAATTGATGAGCTCCTTCAAAAGGTTGTGCGGATAACTTGTTTGTTGCCCCATTTTGAGACTTCTCTTTCTCCTCCTTTCTTAGTGGCTAGCCTAAAAAGAGCGAAAAAGAAGGAAAATTAAGCCTACAACAAAGATATTAAAGCAAAGAGAACATAGGCGGGGGCTAATGCCAAATAAGAGTAAAGTTTTCTACTACATGGTAGCTAAAACACGTAAGTGAGAAAGCAATATAGGAAAAGGCATATTAACTGACACTTGATGCAAGGGTAAATTCAAAGCATGAAGAACATATTGAGCATCAAGTTCAAATAAGAAAAAGTGGGTCATGAAAGACAATATGAGGTCATATCAATGCACAAAGACACAAGAGTCATACAAGATAAAGCATTGATTTAAAAGTTTCATCACCCAACAATAACAAACAAGTCAAGAGGCACCAAAATAATGAAAGAAATTCTCAAAAATTGAGTAGGAAAATGCAACACCCTTATTAAAATAAGAAGCTCGAAAAAAAATAAAGTAAAAACAAGTTATAAAAGCAAAATGAAAATGTAAAGAATAAAAGTATGCGAATGCAATGGACAAAAGAAAATGGAAGATGAGAAAAAAAGACTGTTTTTTTTACCTGCGCGGACGCATCATGCATGCTCACGCATCGATTTGCAGATTGGCCGAAGGGCGCGTACGCGCCAGGTGCGCGCACGCGTGGGTGAGGTTATGTGCAGGGCACAGGATCATCCCAAGGTTGGCCCAACTCTCTGGAAAATGTACCAGGAGGGCAGGTGGCGCTATCGACGCATACGCGTACAGTGCACGTACGCGCGCGTTGCGCGATTAGAATCAAGGATGCGTACGCGCCAGGTGCGCGCACGCGTGGGTTGGTTTGTGCCTTAGGCCCAATGTTCGTACAGTGCAGGCCTAACTCTCAGGTTTTTGGCTGGGGGATGGAATTTTTGCATCCACGCGTACGCACCATGTATGCGTGCGCGTAGATGGTCGAAAATGCTTGGGTCACGCGTACGCGCACGCGTGGGTTGGTGCTCTGTTTTTCAAAATTTTTCCAAGTTCTTACACCAAACCAAGTCTTCCAAACCTCCAAACAGCTACCAAAACACTATGAAACCTTATTTAACATACCAAACTACTAAATAAACTCAACAAACTAAACAAAACATGGGATTAAACTTACTTTACCAATATGTACAAAAGGGAAAAATAAAAAGAATTTACCATGGTGGGGTGTCTCCTACCTAGCACTTTTATTTACTGTCCTTAAGTTGGACTTATGGGGAGCTTCTTATCTAGGAGGCTTGTGCTTGAAGCTATCTTTGAACATCCACCAATGCTTGAATCTCCAATAAGCTCCATTCTTCAAAGTTAGTATCTTCAAGCCTTGATGGAGTTCCGCACAAGCTATGAGCTCCCAAAGGTGGTCCTCATGTATTCCCGGATCCCATATCTTGTTTCCACACCCATCCTTGAATTGATCATCATTAGTCAATTCAGATGGAAAGTAAGGTAAATTCTCAATAAAGTGGCCAACAATCCTCCTAGACCCTTCTAGTTGAGTACTACTCCAACCTTTATATCTCATATTTGATGCATCAAACATAATAAGCTTTGATTTGCAACGCCAACCACAAAACCTTTTTCGCTTACGCTTCATCCCACAAAGTTCCCTAAGTTGGCCATCCGTTTCAAGCAAACCATATTCAAGTGGGGTAATAAAGCTAATAGAAATGAATTTCACCCACTCAAATGAAGGTGTAGATGGCAACCTAGGCAAAGAAGCGTCCAAGGAACTTGACAAAGCGTATTCAATTCCCATCCTCCTCTTTCTAAGGACTTCCACCTCTTCACAAGTTTTCTCAAATGTAATCCTTTGTTCAATAATTCTATCTAAGCCTTTTCCCTTACTCAAATCATAAATGGGAGGATGAGAGAGATTTACCTCCACATTGCTTTCAAATCCAACAGGAGAAGGTTCTTCATGTTCAAAGGATTCTTCACCACTAAGACTTGATGCTTGATCTTCATCACCAATGGAACTCAACTCTTGCTCTATCCCATCCAATTCTTCATAAGGAATATGCCTTGGAGGTTGTGCACATTCCTCCTTAGCATCAAGTTGAATCGTCTTGGAGGGGTTTTCTTCAATTCTATGTTCCCATGGAGATTCCGCATCTCCTAAGTCTTCAACCAATTCTTCCCTTTCTTCAACAATTATAGCTTCCTCCAATTGTTCCAATACAAAGCAACTTCCCTCATTCTCCACCAATCTCTCCTTCATGCTATACTTTTTATTAATTCTCCATATGTGACCATGGGAGTGCTTTGAGTGCTCAAGCATTGGGAGGCTAAAATGCTTACTACCTTGGTCAAGGTAGCCACAAATTCTAGTGTCTCCCTTTGTATTTCTCCTTGCCCTTGAAGTATAAGGCTAAGGGTTTCATCCATTGAGGATTGGGGTGGATAAGAGGGTTCATTGTCTTGGAGAAAGGGTTCATAATAGGAAGGTGGTTCTTCTTGGTGAGGGTATGGTGGTGCATATTGAGGTGGTTCTTGGGAGTAGTGATCTTGGAGTGGTGGTTCCATGTATGGCTCATATGGCTCATATGATTGTTGGAATGGTGGATATGGATAACGGTCATATGAAGGTGGTTGGTAAGAAGGGGCTTGTGAGTATGGTTGAGGGTTATGTTGAGGGTATGGCTCATAGGTATATGTTGGTGGTTCTTGAAAGTCACAAGGAGATTTACCATAGCCATTGGATTGATATGCATCATAGAATGGCTCTTGTTCATAGTGTATTGGTGGAGGTTGTTGCCATGAAGATTGATCATATGCATTTGTTGGGTGAAATAACATCATTTGCTATAACAAATAGTAATCTTTCCTGATTTTCAGTGTAAAATCTAGTCAAATCGTAATTAATTAATTATAAGCGAAAATACTTAGAAAATTTATCAATCGTAATTAGACAATTTAAGAATGATATTTGGACTTAGTGAATTTTCTGAGTTAGAAAACATATTTTTCTATGTGAAAATGTGCACTGAAAATTTGACTAACAGTATGATGAATGGAATTTTGACGGTTTAGAATTCACAAATGAATTCTCGTTGCAAGTATAGTTTCTAAACAAATCAATAATCCTTTCATACAAAAGATAGTTTATCACTAAAACAAACCCCTAAATTTATAAACCAAAGTATTGGAACCTCGGGTCATTCTCCCTAGGAATTGTAATAAAGTGTCTTGTTATTGGTTATGAGGTATGTTTTGGGGTTTTTTGAGATAAGAGACATGAAAAGTAAATGGCAAGGAAATTCAAATAACAAAAAGGCCTTGGCAAGGGTTGGTGGTCAAGGATCTCTATCCCTATCACTAACCACAACATGAGAATTGGCAATGATCAACCCCATTAAATCATCCTCTAACTTGTAAAGGAAAGTCAAATGAGCTATGTCAATCCAAGTCCATAAGTCTTAGCTCTCCACCAATTCAATTAGTGAGATTTAGAGTTAATGGCTCCCAATCATTAATTTCTTGGACATTAGTAACTCAAGAGTTCCTAAGTTACCTTTCCAAGCCAAGAGCATAAAATTCTACTCTAAAATCCAACCAAGCATTTCATCAAACACTTGGAAGGCATAAAAGGAAAACATAGTAAAATTGCAAGGAAAATAAATCTACGCTACTCAATTACAAGGAATTAAACAACATAAATCATATGAACAATAAAGGAACATGAAAACATAAATTGTATTAAAGAGAAATAAAAGAACAAAAGTGCATCAACATAAAAGTAAAAAATTATAAGAATTAAATGTAAAACTAGAGAGAGGAGATGTAGAAGAAGAAGAATTGATAAAGGAAAAGTAAATATATGCATGAAATTAACCTAGATCTAAGAAATTCTAATCTAGATCTAACCTACTCTTAATTCTAGAGAGAAGAGAGAGCTTCTCTCTCTAGAAACTAACTTTCCCTTCCAAAACTAAACTAAAACTACACTAGTGTCTAAAGTGTCTCATCCCTCTTCAATCCTTGGGTTAAATAGCATCAGAAATGAGTTGGATTGGACCTACAAAGCTTCTAAAATCGCTGGCCATGACTTGCATTAAGTGAATCATGTGCAACCATTGGCGCGTACGTGTACAGTGCGCGTGTGCACCCCTAAATGCGATGGAACTATGGCAAAAATCTTTTTCATTTCAAAGCCCCGGATGTTAGCTTTCCAACGCAACTGGAACTGCATCATTTGGACCTCTGTAGCTCAAGTTATGGTCGATTAAGTGCAAAGAGGTCGGCTTGACAGCTTTTGCGATTCCTTCATTTCTTCATGAGTTCTCCATTTTTACATGCTTTTCCTTCATTCCCTTGATCCAATCTTTACCTCCTAAATCTGAAATCACTTAGCAAACACATCAAGGAATCTAATGGAATCAAGGTGAATTAAATTTAGCTATTTTAAGTCCTAAAAAGCATGTTTTCACTTTTAAGCACAATTAAAGGAGAATTTACAAAACCATGCTATTTCATTGAATAAATGTGGGAAAAGAAGATAAAATCCTCTAAATTCAACACAAGATAAACCCTCTAAATGAGGTTTATCAAAGTACCGACTGAGATCTATCCAATACTACAGCTAAGAAAATTAATTATGAGTGAGAAAGGTTAAAACTTAAAATTTATGATTTGGAAAATAAAAATAGCTAAAATGCAAATTAGAATGCTAATCTTAAAGGTTTTGGCCCAAAGTTGGGCAAAACCGGCCATATATGTGAACCAGTCCCAAGTTAGACCCAAGCCCAACATATATATACCCTTATTAATGGTCATTCAGCACCCATAACAAATTCTTTTCCACATTCATGCTGAAGTAAGAGAAGAGAGGTGAAGAGAGAAATCCCAAGCTCCGTAAACACTAAAATCACCATAACTTTCTCTCCGGTGCTCCAATTGCTGCACCATTTGTGGCCACGTAAAACCCTTCTCATCCTCTACATTTTTATCTAAAAATATTGGTAAGATTTTCAAGTTATCATATCCCATTTTTATAGTATATAATAAATTTGAAATTTGATTATGGGTTTTGAGAAATTTTGTGATTTTGGTTATTTAGGAGTGCTCAAGTATGAGCTATTGGTGAGTTTTATCAACTAATTTTGTGAGTTAAGGTAAGAGATCCTCAAATCCTTGTGATTTATGAGATTTTATGATTTCTTGGTTGATGTATGTATGAAATTATATATATTAGAGTATTGGGTACTTTTGGGTACACATTTGGAACTTGGAATTATTTTGTAGAGCTTTTGGGTGAGCCTTGGAGTGGAATTTCACAAGTGAAGAGATTAGTCTTGACTTCCAAGAGGTACAATTTTACTTTGATTTAAATATCGTATAATGTAGTATGAAATTTTAGGATAGATATCCCCTAGAATTAAGTTTGGATTGTGTATTTGGTTGAAATTGATATTTGTAGATGATATGTTGTGGTAATGGGTGTTTTGGATGAGGATTGTGTGATTTTGCATAGTTAATGTGTGATATGTATTGAATTGAGGAATTCAGGCCAGAGATCGTGAAATTGGGCCGAAGGCTGGGAAAAAGGTAAAAATGGTAAGTGATGATTGAATTGTGTGATAATAAATAAGACTGAATGAAGAATTGGTATAGAATGTATAGAAATTTAAATGATTGATGGAATAGTAAAAAATGTGGATTTGAGGTGTGAAGTTGGTGAATTTGAGTTGAATTGCATAGATAGAGTAGGTTTAAATTTGGTTGAGTATAAATATGTAAATTGAGTTGGTTTGTTGTCAAATTATTGAATGAAAACTATTTTGGGCTTTTGAACAATTGGAAAAGTTGATAAATGCTATTTTTTTGGTTAAAGCTAATTTTTGGCCAACTTCGGCAGGCCGTACCTTGATCTTCAGAGTTAGAAAACTTTCAAAATCATATTTTTATAAAAATTCATTTATCGATCTTTCCAACGGTTCAAGAATGGTTGAAAAATGAATTTTGTGGAAAAAGATATGAGGTTCGAATTTGGGTCTGAAAAACTGGGTTTTACACCATATTAACTTTTTCAAGTTCTAGTATGGCATGCGTACGTGAGCACTGTCGTGCGTACACAGGAGTTGGCCTCAGTCAACACTCTTGCATACGCGAACACGGGCTGCGTACGCGAATATGTCAAAATGACACTCCTACGTACGCAGACATGGTGATGCATACGCGAGTATGTCAAAATGACGCTCATGCGTAAGTGACGCAAGTCATGCGTACGCAAGCAAACTCCACTTGCCAAACCTTCTGCGTATGCGAGTTTGGAAAATTTGCACTCATATGTATGCGAACATGTGCATGCATATGCGACCACCCTGTTTTTCGGAAAAGTGATTTTTTTTAAGATCAAAACCATTTCTCGAGTCCTCTAAACCTTTATAAATTTTGATAAGAGTATAGAGGCAGTGTAATTAAGGATGGGTAGGACCTCAATCTAAAGAGTTGAGTTAGCAAAATTGAGAAAAATGAATAAAACGTGCAGTGCTGCGTGATGAGGAGGAATGTGATGATGAGTAATGATTAATTATGAGGATGAATGATGATGATAAATGAGATCAATTAAGATTGAATATGTATTGAGATGAGTTTGAAAAGGAGGTTGTTAATGAGATTGATAATGAAATGATAATGAGATTGATGTTGAACATGATTCTGATTTTGATACACCTGCTTGGGTAGATGCAGTGCCATTGATCCACTTGCTCTGGGTTTGGTTTGAGTCTCTTGGGATAGATGTAATGGTTTACCCCCACTTGCTCCCGGTCGAGAATGATATAGTATTTGAGAAATTATCTGAGTTTTGGATTTTCTTGGGTAGATGCAATGGGTCGGCTTCACTTGCTCAGGGTTGATATTCGAGATTCTATTGACCCTTCGATGCAAGTCATGATCGGGCACTTAAACTCCCTGGATTCTCCCAATGAGATGAGAATTAATTGATGAATGATTATGAATATATGCATAGACTCTTGCAGATGCACGCTTAAGGACTGTCCAGGGTTCGCTACCGGACATGTCGGGTTGGTTTGATAACCGACAGATGAGACTCATCGGCCATAGGACAGGCATACATTATTTGCATATGTTTGACTTGTTTGGGCTTGCTTAATTGTATTAGTTTGCTTAATTGAATATGTTACATGACTAAATACTACTTGTTTTACTTGAACCTAATTGTATATTGCTTATTTGCATTGATTGTGTTTGCTTATCTGAGAGGCCCCTCATGCTAGTGTCGGGTGACGCTGAGGGCTAAGTTCTATTCAGTTTGGAGAGTTGTGAAAAGAGGATAAATGTTGAACTAGACTTAGAAATCCCTTATGATAGTTCCCAAGTTACGGATTAGAGAAAACTTAGGATGGATATGATGAGGTAAGAAGTTTAAGATTGCTTAGTGAATTTGTGTTGCCTTATGCATTATCTATTTCACACATTTATCGTATTGGGAACTCATGGGTCGGGGATTCTCATTCCGTATATATCTCTTGTTTTTCAGATGTAGGTCTAGGTGCTCAGCAGTGAACTGTGTTTCATCTGAGAGATGGCAAAGATCATTGGATTCTGTTTATATTTTGTTTAGAATCTCTCCGTATTTATTTTGAAAAATTTATATTATGTACTTATTTTCTTTTGAAACTTACCTATAGAGGCCATGATGTATATTTGGGAGAGATAGAAAAATAATGTTGTCAAACTGATTTTATTTCTGTACCCTAGCCGACCTAAACTTTGCAGGTCGCAACAAATGGCTATTACTTAGGTTATATATTTATATACTGTCTTTATCTTACTTTCCCTTACTGTTTTATCTTTACCTTAGCTTTCCGATCACACTTTACCTTTCGTTTTATTGATACGTGAGTGTTCCCGATTTGCGATTTTATGAACTCCTTTTTAGGCTTCTCGTTTAATAATTCCTTTTCAACTTATATATATATGTATTATAAATCCACCTTTAGAGTCGTACAACCTTGTTATCATTGACTTATGACTCGAACATAAGGATTTGAATATCAGGGTGTTACATCCAGTATGCTCTCTGACGAGCGGATAATTTATACGCTTTTTGGCACTGTTTTTACATAGTTTTTAGTATGTTTTAGTTAGTTTTTACTATGTTTTTATTAGTATTTATGCAAAATTCACATTTCTGGACTTTACTATGAGTTTGTGTATTTTTCTGTAATTTCAGGTATTTTCTGGCTGAAATTGAGGGACCTGAGCAAATATCTGATTCAGAGGCTAAAAAAGGACTGCAGATGCTGTTGGATTCTGACCTCCCTGCACTCGAAATGGATTTTTTGGAGCTACAGAGGCCCAATTGGTGCGCTCTCAATTGCGTTGGAAATTCGACATCCTGGGCTTTCCAACAATATATAATAGTCCATACTTTACCCGAGCTGAGATCACGCAAACTGGCATTTAACGCCAAGTTTCTACCCTATTCTGGCATTAAACGCCAGAACTAGCATAAAAGTTGGAGTTAAACGCCCAAACTGGCACAAAAGCTGGAGTTAAACGCCAGGAGCAGCCTATGCACGTGAAAGCTTCAATGCTCAGCCCAAACACACACCAAGTGGGCCCCGGAAGTGGATTTCTGCAAGTTCTATCTTAGTTTATTCAGTTTCTGTAAACCTAGGTCACTAGTTTAGTATAAAAACTACTTTTAGAGACTTACTATGTACCTCATAACATTTTTTACATCTGAATTTTGTATCTTCTACGGCATGAGTCTCTAAACTCCCTGTTTGGGGGTGAGGAGCTCTGCTGTGTCTCGATGGATTAATGCAATTACTACTATTTTCCATTCAATCACGCATGTTTCTATTCTAAGATATTCACTTGCACTTTAACATGATGAATGTGGTGATCCGTGACACTCATCACCATTCTCAACCTATGAACGCGTGCCTGACATCCACTTCCGTTCTACCTTAGATTGAGTCTTTATCTCTTTGGCTCCTGGTTCACGACACATGGTTGCCTCTTCTGACAACAGAGTCTTCCATTCCGTGAGATCAGAGTCTTCGTGGTATAAGCTAGAATCAATTGGCAGCATTCTTGAGATTCAACAAGTCTAAACATTGTCTGTGGTATTCTGAGTAGGATCTGGGATGGGATGACTGTGACGAGCTTCAAACTCGCGAGTGTTGGGCGTAGTGCCAGACGCAAAAGGATCAATGGATCCTATTCCAACATGAGTGAGAACCGACAGATGATTAGCCGTGCGGTGACTGCGCATTTGGACCATTTTCACTGAGAGGACGGATGGTAGCCATTGACAACGGTGATCCCCAACATACAGCTTGTCATGGAAGGAGCCTTGCGTGCGTGAAGAAGAAGACAGTAGGAAAGCAGAGATTTAAAAGACAGAGCATCTCCAAAACCTCAACCTGTTCTCCATTACTGCATAACAAGTATTATTTAATCCATGTTCTATTACTCATTCCAATTAAAACTGAGAATTATTATTGATATCCTGACTAAGAGTTACAAGATAACCATAGCTTGCTTCAAGCCGACAATCTCCGTAGGATCGACCCTTACTCACGTAAGGTATTACTTGGACGACCCAGTGCACTTGCTGTTTAGTTGTGCGGAATTGCAAAAGTGTGATTGTGATTTCGTGCACCAAGTTTTTGGCGCCGTTGCCGGGGATTGTTCGAGTTTGGACAACTGACGGTTTATTTTGTTGCTTAGATTAGGAAAAATTTATCTTTTTGGTTTAGAGTCACTAAAATTGAGTCTTCTATTATTGTTTTTGGTTAAAAATTTTAAAATTCTTATTTTCTTTTTCTAATTTATTTTTGAAAACTTAAAAAAAAACCAATAACTTCATAATTTAGTCTTCTGTTTGAGTTTAGTTTTATGTTTTAAGTTTGGTGTCAATTGCATGATTTTATTTTCCTTTCAATTTTTCGAATTATATGTTCTTAGTTCTTTATTGATCTTCAAGTTGTTCTTGATAATTCTCCTTATTTGATCTTTAAAATTTCTTGTTTGGTGATTGTTGCTGTTTATCTTATACATTTTCCAATTATTAGTGTCCAAAATATAAAAATTTTTAAGTTTTGTGTCCTTTGTGTTTCTCTTTTCTTAAAAATTTTTAAAATTTATTCTTGGTGTTCATCTCGACATTCAAAATTTTCCTGTTTGCTTTCTTTGTTTTGATCTAAAAAAAATTTCTAAGTTTGGTGTCATTTTATTGTTTTTCTCTTTCCTCATTAAATTCAAAAATATCTTTTCTATTTATTTAATTGAATTTTCGAAAATTTCATTTAAAAATTCAGATTTCTATTTTAAAATTTTTTATTTTATCTTATCTTAATTTAAAAAAAATTTTCAAAATTAAAAATCTTTTTTCAAAAATCATATCTTTTTTCAAAATCTTATCTAATTTTATTTCAATCTTAAAAATTTGAAAGTCCTTTATAATTTTTTTTTTAAAATATTTTTCCTTCTAGACATAATTTTCGAATTAGTTGTCCTACTTTATTATTTTGATTGAAAAATTTTAAGTTTGGTGTTTCCTTATCGAGAAAGTTTCAATCTTCAAAATTTTCAAATCTTTTTAATTCATTAGCCATTTTAGTATTCGAATTTTTTATTATTTATTTTAATATATTCTATTTTAATTTATTTAATTTTCGAAGCTTATTTTCTAGTCTCCAATTGTTTTATTTTATTTTCTTCTCTTTTGAATTTGGTTAGCATTAAATAAATAAAATAAAAACAAAAATATTTTGATTTTTCTTTTACTTTATTTCTATTTTACAATCTACAACATCTCCCTTTCTCCATCATGGATCTAAGTAGAAATGAACAGTCCAAAAGGACTCTGGGGTCATATGCTAACCCCATTACTGCTGCATACGGGAGTAGTATCTATATACCCTCCATCAGAGCAAGCAGTTTTGAGCTAAATCCTCATCTCATTATCATGGTGTAGCAAAATTGCCAGTATTCTGGTCTTCCACAGGAAGAACCTACTGAGTTTCTGGTACAGTTCTTACAAATTGCTGACACAGTACGTGATAAAGAAGTGGATCAGGATGTCTACAGATTATTACTGTTTTCATTTGCTGTAAAAGATCAAGCTAAGAGGTGGTTAAATAACCAACCCACAAGAAGCATAAGAACATAGAAACAGTTATCAGACAAATTCTTGAATCAATATTTCCCTCCAAAAAGGATGACACAGCTAAGGCTGGACATCCAAGGCTTTAAACAAGAGGACCATGAATCCCTTTATAGCGCCTGGGAGAGGTATATAGGGATGCTAAGGAAATGCCCCTCTGAGGATCTAGACCACTTAGCTGGTGGATCTATACACATGAGAAAGACAATTGAAGAGGCTCAAGAGCTCATTGATACAATTGCTAGAAATCAACATCTGTACTCAAGCAGTGAATCCTCCATGAAATAAGAGGCTAAGGTAGCATCTACTGATCCTAGTCCTCAAGAACAAGTTGTTGAACTTAGTCAGCAATTGCTTCTTATGACAAAACAGTTAGCAGAATTTAAAGAGATGCTCCAAGACACTAAAAATACTAACAAGAATATGGCAGCACAAGTGAATTAGACAAGACAGCAACTATCTAAACAGATAATAGAAGAATGCCAAGCTGTTCAACTAAGGAGTGGAAAAACATTGAATACCTCAGCTCAAAGCAGCAGAAAGCCAAGAAAAGAACAGCTGACAGAGGATGAGCAACCTGCTACCCAAAGTCCCTCTGAGGACAGTAAGAGCCCAGAGAGGAATAGTTCTGGCGTTCAAATGCCAGAAAAGGGTGAAAATTTGGTGTTAAATGCCCAGTGGATGCCCACTTATGGCGTTCAAACGCCAGAAAAGGGAGGGAATCTGGCGTTAAACGCCCAATCCATGTCCAGTTCTGGCGTTCAAATGCCAGAAAAGGGTAGGAATCTGGCTTTAAACGCCCATTCATCCCCCTATCCTAGCGTTCAAACACCAATGAGGGATCAGACACCTGCAAGTGTTGATAATAAATCCCTCAAAAAGGCTTCTCAACCTACCTCTGTAGGAAATAAACCTGCAGCAACTAAGGTTGAAGAATATAAAGCCAAAATGCCTTATCCTCAGAAACTCCGCCAAGCGAAACAGGATAAACAATTTGCCCGCTTTGCAGACTATCTCAGGACTCTTGAAATAAAGATCCCGTTTGCAGAGGCACTTGAGCAAATACCCTCTTATGCTAAGTTCATGAAAGAGATCTTAAGTCATAAGAAGGATTGGAGAGAAACTGAAAAAGTTTTTCTCACTGAAGAATGCAGTGCAGTCATTCTGAAAAGCTTACCAGAGAAGCTTAAAGATCCCGGAAGCTTTATGATACCATGCACATTAGAGGGTGCTTGTACCAAGACAGCTCTATGTGACCTTGGGGCAAGTATCAACCTAATTCCTGCATCCACTATCAGAAAGCTTGGTTTGACTGAAGAGGTCAAACCAACCCGGATATGTCTTCAACTTGCTGATGGCTCTATTAAATATCCATCAGGCATAATTGAGGACATGATTGTCAAGGTTGGGCCATTTGCCTTTCCCACTGACTTTGTAGTGCTAGAAATAGAGGAGCACAAGAGTGCAACTCTCATTCTAGGAAGACCCTTCCTAGCAACTGGATGAACTCTTATTGATGTCCAAAAAAGGGAAGTAACCCTGAGAGTCAATGAAGATGAATTCAAGTTAAATGCTGTCAAAGCTATGCAGCATCCAGACACATCAAATGACTGCATGAGCGTTGATATTATTGACTCCTTGGTGGAAGAGATCAATATGATTGAGAGTCTCGAATCAGAGCTAGAAGACATCTTTAAAGATGTTCAGCCTGATCTGGAGGAACCAGAGGAAATAAAAGAACCTCTGAAAATTCCTCAGGAAGAAGAGAAACCTCCTAAACCTAAGCTCAAACCACTACCACCATCCCTGAAATCTGCATTTCTGGGAGAAGGTGACACTTTTCTGGTGATCATAAGCTCTGCCTTAAATCCACAAAAAGAGAAAGCACTACTTCAAGTGCTGAGGACACACAAGACAACTCTTGGGTGGTCCATAAGTGATGTTAAGGGCATCAGCCCAGCAAGATGCATGCACAAGATCCTATTAGAGGACGATGCTAAGCCAGTGGTTCAACCACAGAGGCGGCTAAATCCAGCCATGAAGGAGGTGGTGCAGAAAGAGGTCACCAAGTTATTGGAGGCTGGGATTATTTATCCTATTTCTGATAGCCCCTGGGTGAGCCCTGTCCAAGTTGTTCCCAAGAAGGGAGGCATAACAGTGGTTCATAATGAAAAGAATGAATTGGTTCCTACAAGAACAGTTACAGGGTGGTGTATGTGTATTGACTACAGAAGGCTCAATACAGCCACCAGAAAAGATCACTTTCCTTTACCATTCATAGACCAGATGCTAGAGAGACTAGCAGGTTATGAATATTACTACTTTTTGGATGGCTATTCAGGCTACAACCAAATTGCAGTAGATCCTCAGGACCAAGAGAAAACAACATTAACATGTCCTTCTGGAGTATTTTCCTACAGAAGGATGCCTTTTGGTCTGTGCAATGCACCTGCAACCTTTCAGAGGTGCATGATCTCTATCTTTTCTGATATGGTTGAGAAATTTCTGGAAGTCTTCATGGATGACTTCTCATTATTTGGAGACTCATTCAGCTCCTGCCTTGACCATTTAGCACTTGTTCTGAAAAGGTGCCAAGAGACCAACCTAGTTTTAAATTGGAAAAAATGTCACTTTATGGTGACTGAAGGAATTGTCCTTGGGCATAAAATTTCAAACAAGGGAATAGAGGCGGATCAAGCTAAAATAGAAGTAATTGAAAAATTACCACCACCTGCCAATGTTAAGGCAATCAGAAGCTTTCTGGGGCATGCAGGATTCTATAGGAGGTTTATAAGGGATTTTTCAAAAATTGCAAAACCTCTGAGCAATCTACTAGCTGCAGCCACGCCATTTGTGTTTGACATAGAGTGTCTGCAGGCGTTTGAAACTCTGAAAGTTAAGCTGGTCACAGCACCAGTTATTTCTGCACCAGACTGGACATTACCATTCGAACTAATGTGTAATGCTAGTGACTATGCCATTGGTGCAGTATTGAGACAGAGGCATAACAAGCTTTTGTATGCCATTTATTATGCTAGCCACGTTTTAAATGATGCACAGAAAAATTACACAACCACAAAAAAAAGAGCTGCTTGTAGTGGTTTATGCCATTGACAAGTTTATATCATACTTAGTAGGATCAAAAGTGATTGTGTACACTGACCATGCTGCTCTTAAATATCTACTTACAAAGTAGGATTCAAAACCCAGGCTCATAAGATGGGTGTTGCTTCTGCAAGAGTTTGATATGGAAATAAGAGACAGAAAAGGGACATAGAACCAAGTGGCTGATCATCTGTCCCGGATAGAACCAGTAGAAGGGGTGTCCTCCCTCTCTATTGAGATCTCTGAAACCTTTCCGGATGAGCAACTATTTGCCATTCAGGAAACGCCATGGTTTGCAGACATTGCAAACTATAAAGCTGTAAGATTCATACCCAAAGAGTACAGCAGGTAGCAAATAAAGAAATTGATTTCTGATGCAAAGTACTACTTATGGGATAAAACATATCTCTTTAAGAGATGTGCAGATGGAATAATCTGTAGATGTGTGCCCAAGGAAGAGGCACAGAAGATCTTATGGCATTGCCATGGATCACAATATGGAGGCCATTTCGGAGGTGAGCGAACAGCCACTAAGGTTCTCCAATGTGGCTTCTATTGGCCTACTCTCTATAGAGACTCCCGAGAGTTTGTACATAACTGTGACAACTGCCAGAGAGCTGGTAATCTGCCTCATGGTTACGCCATGCCTCAACAAGGGATCTTGGAGATTGAGTTGTTTTATGTATGGGGTATTGACTTCATGGGGCCTTTCCCACCATCATACTCAAACATGTATATTCTTGTGGTAGTAGACTATGTATCTAAATGGGTAGAGAAAATTGCAACACCCACTAATGATACTAAGACGGTGCTGAAGTTCCTCCAGAAACATATCTTCAGCAAGTTTGGTGTCCCTAGAGCACTAATCAGTGATAGGGCACTCATTTCTGCAATAAACAACTTTACTCTGCCATGGTCCGATATAGAATTAGCCACAAGGTAGCAACTTCATATCATCCACAGACAAATGGGTAGGCTAAAGTCTCTAATAGAGAACTAAAAAGAATCCTGGAATGGACTGTAATTTCCCGTAGAAGGAATTGGGCAAAAAGCTTGGATGATGCTCTGTGGGCATACAAAACAGCATTCAAGACTCCTATAGGAACCTCTCCATACCAGCTTGTGTATGACAAGGCCTGTCATCTGCCCGTGGAACTGGAGCATAAGGCCTAACTGGGCAACCAGATTCCTAAACCTAGATGCTAAGTTAGTTGGAGAGAAGAGATTACTCCAGTTAAATGAGCTAGAGGAATTCAGACTCAATGCTTTCTAAAATGCAAAAATTTACAAGGAGAAAGCAAAAAGGTGGCATGATAAGAAACTGTCATCCATAGTTTTTGAACCAGGACAGAAGGTTCTACTATTTAACTCTAGGCTCAGATTATTCCCTGGGAAATTAAAATCCCGGTGGAAGGGACCATATGTGATTACAAGTGTGTCACCATATGGATATGTAGAGCTTCAGGATATTGACTCTGATAAAAAGTTCATTGTTAATGGACAGAGAATCAAATATTATCTTGAAGGCAATGTTGAGCAAGAATGCTCAAAGCTGAGACTAGATTAAAAGCTCAGCAAGGTCCAGCTAAAGATAATAAAGAAGCGCTTGCTGGGAGGCAACCCAGCCATTAGCAAAGTTTATTTGTTATGCAAATAATAATTATAGGAGTTTGATATAAATTATCTCCAAGGTTAATTACCAATTGCAGGAGTTCACAAAGTTACAGAAGAATTTAGAGCATAAAGCAGAGAAAAGGAGCTCACTGGCACAAAAACACCAGTAAGGGGTATTGTGGGCGTTAAACACCAGAATGGGCACCATTCTGGGTGTTTAACGCCAGTAAAGATACCTTTCTGGGCATTAAACGCTAGAATGGGTACCATTCTGGGCGTTTAACGCCAGAATTGCAGCATCCTGGACATTTAGAAAAATGCCCAGTGATAAAGGCTTTCTGGCGTTTAATGCCAGCCAGGGTACCTGGCTGGGCGTACCTGGCTGGGCGTTAAATGCCCAAAAGAAGCAACAAATTGGCGTTAAACGCCAGAATGGGTGCCATTCTGGGCGTTTAACGTCAGGAATGTGGAGGGGAGGAAGTTTTGTTTCCAACTCAATTTTTTTTTCAAATTTTCATGGTTCCATCTAAAATTTCATGCATAAACATGTTACAAATTATCATCTTTCAATTTCAATTTCAAAAAAAAAAATTAAAAATAAATTTTTCTTTAATCCTAAAAATCTTTCTCAAATCTTCTTCATTTTCTTTTCAAATCGTTTTCAAAACTCATCTATCTTTTTAATTTCTTCTCAAATCTTTTTCAACTCATCATACTATCTTTTCAAATTCAGATTTATCTTTTTCAAATCTCTCATATCTTTTCAATTTTAAAATTTCATCTTTTTTATATCATATTTATCTTTACAAATCATATCTTCTATCATATCTCTTTCAAATTTTTGAACTCACCCCCTCCCTTATAAATTCACACTCGGCCTCCCCCTCTCCTCCAAAACTCGAATTTGACTCTCCTCCTATTCCTCTCCGTTCCTCTCTTTTGCTTGAGGACAAGCAAACCTCTAAGTTTGGTGTATTTTTTGTGATCACTAAGCTAAGATTCACTAAGATCATGGCTCCTAAGGGAAAACAAACCACTTCAAGAGGCAAGAAAGAGAACACTCCAAAACCACTTTAGAATCAAGAGAGGTTCTTAACCAAAGAACATGCAAACCATTACCACAAAATAATGGGTCTAAGGTCAGTGATCCTGGAAGTTAAATTCGATCTGAAAGAAGACGAATATCCAGAGATCTAAGAGCAGATTCGAAACAGGGGTTGGGAAATTCTAGCTAATCCTGAGACAAAGGTGGGTAGAAACATGGTTCAGGAATTCTACTCAAATCTGTGGCAAATAGATAAGCAGAGAATGAATGGAACCACTTTCTATACCTTTCAAACCATGGTCAGAGGTAAGATTATTTACTTCCACCTGGACAAAATAAGAGAGGTCTTCAAGCTGCCTCAACTACAAGATGATCCTGAATCCTTTAATAAGAGAATGGTGAGATTAGATAAGTGCTCGGACCAAGTTCTAGAGGACATATGCATCCCTGGAACCAAGTGGATAACCAACACAAAGGGTGTCCCAAATCAACTCAAGAGAGGAGATCTCAAACCAGTTGCTAGGGGCTGGCTGGACTTCATTGGGCATTCTATACTGCCCACCAGCAACCGCTCTGAAGTCACTGTCAAAAGAGCAGTGATGATCCACTGCATTATGCTGGAAAATAAAGTGGAGATTCATCATCTGATTTCTTGTGAGCTTTACACAATTGCAAACAAGAACTCCACTAACGCCAAATAGGCTTACCCAAGCCTAATCTCTCTGCTATGTAAAGATGCTGAGGTAAAGATGGGAGTGGATGAGCGATAAACCACTATTTTATAGTTTATATTGTGTTTAATTGTGTGGTTTTGTCATGATCCTTACCCACTTATTCATCAATTTAGCATGCATTTAGATTTCCTTCCTAAATCCAGTACATGTTTGAAAATTGCTTCCTAGAGACTTTAATTATTTAATTTTAATTCTCCTTTATTCCATTCGATGCCATGATCTGTGTGTCAAGTGTTTCAGGCTTTATAGGGCATGAATGAGATGGAGATTGGAGAGGAAGCTAGCAAAAAATGGAAGGAACACAAGAATTTGAGGAGATAACCAGCGAGAAGTGACGCGGTCGCATGGCTCACGCGACCGCGCGAAGGAGCGCAAATCGCAGTGACGCGGCCGCATGGCTTGCGTGTCCGCGCAGATTGGAAAGCGCAAGCGACGCGGTAGCGTGGACGACGCGAACGCGTGGAGAGGAAAAAGCGCAAGCGACGCGTCCGCATGGACGACGCGATCGCGTGACATGTGCGATCTGCATAATCTACAGAATTCGCTGGGGGCGATTTCTGGACCTTATTTCGGCCCAGTTTTCGGTCCAGAACAGCAGATTAGAGTCAGAGAATATGCAGAAACAACACACACATTCATTCAGTAGTTTTAGATCTAGTTTTTCACTCTCTTAGGTTTTTCTCTCTAGTTTTTAGAATTTTAATTTTCAATTGGTCTTAGCATTGGAACATTGAGAAAAGTTATTTCCTCATCAAGACTTCGTCATTCTAGTTTGTTTTCTTAACTTGGTTTTATTCTTCCATATTCTTTGTTTTGTTCAATTTTATTATTCAGATACTTTTATGATTATTTAATGCAAGGATTATTTCTTTTTAATTCAATTTCAATTCCAATAATCATGTCTTCTTTTAATTCCCTTTTATGTGTTATGGGTTTATTATTTACAATGCGTGAGTAGTTTCATTACTTGATGGGGAATTGATTGAAAAGGAACTCTTGAGTTGGAAGGATTGAAAGAAAGTTTGTAATTGGGTTAATTGTTGAATTGCTATCCTGTCACCAATGTCAATCCCTTGAACTAAGTGGGTGTAACTCGTGAACGGATCTAGTAATCCAACTTGTTTGACTTTCCCTTACCTAGTAAAGGATAACTAAACAGAGTAACCGTTAATTATAAATCCATCTAAAAAATCATTCCATCAATGATAGAGATTCTAACTAATCAATTCCTAGTCAAGGTTTTTTATTCATATCATTTAATTTTCCTCAATTTACATTCCAATTTACTTACCTCAACTTCTTCGAACCTCCGATTAATAAGATAGCACCCTTCTCTGCAACTCGTTGGGAGATGACCTGGGACTTAAAACTCCCAGTAATTTTGATTTAAACTCTTTGTGATACATTTCTAAATTGATAGGTAGATTTTCGGTGAATTAAGAACTATACTTGCAACGTATCAAATTTAATAATTTTTTAATTCATCAGCTTCTGCTTCCCATCAATTTTTGGCGCCGTTGCCGGGGAGTTGCAATAGAGTGCTAATTTTATTAATTAGAATTTATTTATTTGCATTTTATTTAATTTTGCTACTATGAGCTGCATGTTTCTTCCGTCAATTGACGCGTTCACTTCCTGATCCGCGCTTGCTAATATTCGATCCTGAAATTGAAAGGACTATTTCACGAATAAGGCGAGAACAGCGTAGGTTAGCCCGCTCTGAGGGCGGATCTGAAAGTGAATCTGAGGAAGAAACCAGCCCCCGTTCTACTGATTCGGTTGTTTTACGTGCAGAAAACATGGCAGCTAGAAGAGTTACCATTCAGGAGGAAGGAGCTCCTGATTTTACAATGCAACTGTTTCAAGCGCATCATCCAGCGGTAGCTACAGATTTTGAAATAAAGACCGCACTGCTAAATTTGATGCCCAAGTTTCATGGCCTACCTGCTCAAGAGCCTATCAAGCACTTGAGAGATTTCCAAGCAGCCTGTTCTACTGTCAAGCGTGAAGGCACTGATGAAACTTCAATTCTGCTGAAAGCTTTTCCGTTTTTTCTTGAGGGAAAAGCAAGAGAGTGGTACTACACTCAACCTCTAGCAAATGTATCCAACTGGGATACACTCAGAAAGGAGTTTCTAGAGAAATTCTTTCCATCTGAAGTTACTGATAAACTGAGGAAGGATATCTCTACGATTGTTCAGGATGACAATGAGACTCTCTTCGAATACTGGGAGCGCTTCAATAATCTTCTGGAAGCATGCCCCCACCACATGATTGACAAGATCGTGCTACTCAGCTATATCACACAAGGTATGAGGCCCCAAGATAAGACCACATTGGAAAGTGCCAGCAATAGGTCTATGAAGAAGTACAAGACCACTGATGACGCTTGGCAATTGATCAGTGATTTAGCTGAATCTACTCGGAACCACAGACAGAAGCAAGGCCGTTCAAAAGCCATTGCAGAAGTATCTTCTGGCAGAGAGACTGCTGCTCTAACTCAAAGCATCTGTGAGATGACCAACCTGCTAAAGCAAATGCAGTTGAATCAACAAGCTCAGCAAACTCAACCGTAGCAAAACCAACAACTAGTCCCACAAAGAATTTGCAGAATTTGTGCTGATTACAGTCATTACACTGATGAATGCCTGCAGCTCCAACAAGAAGACAACATGGTGGCATCCACTCACAACTTCTATGACCGCCCCAACCAAAGGTACAATCAAAGTGGAAATAATAACCATGGATGGCAGGACAATTCAAACCAGAATTGGAGGGACAACAATAACAGGGGAGGTAGAGATAATCAGGGAAATCAGAGGTGGAATAATAACAACAACAGGCAGCAAAATCAACCTTACCGAGCACCTCACCTGAGGCAAAACCAAGGACCACCGAACAATCAGCAGCAAACCTCTCAATTTACTCATTCTTCTGTATCTTCTAATGAAGATTTATTACAAGCTTTTGAGAAAAGACAACTGGCCATGGAAAGTACCATTGTGAACAGTATTAACGCCAGTCTGAATGGTCTCACCTCTACTCTGCAAGCTTTTATGACACAGCTTGGTTCAGCACAAAATTCCAGTAACCAACTTTCAAGCACCACTGGAATCCCCTCTCAACCATTACCCAATCCAAAGGGAGGCATTAATGCCATCACCCTTAGGTCTGGAACTGCACTACAGGAGAGGAATCAGGAGGAACCAAGCTCACCAGAATACGCCTTAGCTGAAGAGGTGGTGGAAATCGAAGATGTTAAAGAGGAAGAGGATATACAGGACATAGTTGAAGAAGAGATAGCTCAACCACAAGAAGTAGCACCAAAAGGCGCCGGCACCACGGAAACCACTGTTCCCATTCCATTTCCACAGCTTGCAAGGAAGCCCAGGAAGCAGCTGGAACCTGATCCTAAAATGGTAGAGATATTCAAAAAGGTCGAGGTAACTGTCCCCCTTTTTGATGTTATTCAGCAGGTACCTAAATATGCAAAGTTTCTAAAAGACTTATGTATCCATAAAGACAAGATTAATGAATTAGAAACTATTCCTTTAGGTAGTTCTATATCTGCTTTAATGGGAGGTTTACCTGAAAAATGTAGTGATCCAGGTCCTTGCATAGTTAGTTGTACTATTGGTGGTGTAGTAATTTATGATTGCATGTGTGATTTAGGAGCATGTGTCAGTATAATGCCTTTGTCCATATATGATGTTTTGAGGCTCCCTCCCTTAAAAAGGTCGGCAGCTTGTTTTGTGTTAGCAGATAAAAGCATTATTACAGTGGCTGGAGTTTGATGCGGGTGGAAACTGTCTCTCAACAAATTTCCTTCGGCAAGTGTACCGAATTTGTTGTCAAGTAAAAACTCACAATAGAGTGAGGTCGAATCCCACAGGGATTGATTGATCAAGCAACTTTAATTAGAAGAATGTTCTAGTTGAGCGAATCCAGAATTTGGGTTGAGAGTTGCAGAAAATAAAATGGCGGGAATGTAAATAACAGAAGAGTAAATGCTAGAATTAAAGAACTGGAAGTAAATGACTGAAAGTAAATTGCAGAATTGTAAATGGGAATGGGGGATTTGCTCATAAAAGTAAATGGCAGAAATTAAAGAGAATGGGTAAGATCAGAGATGGGGAGTTTGATGCCAAGGCATCATAGGCTAGTTTCACTAGCATTTTTCTGTTAGTTTTAGTTGTTTTATGCATTTTCTTGAGCTTAAAGTAACCAAAAATGGTTAAATGAAGAACAAAGCAATGAACCATCCAAACAACATGATTTTGATGCATATTCCATGAGTTTTAGTTATAATACTTAAATGCTATGAATGGAAGATTTCTCATGAAATTTTGCAAGACTTTGATGCAATTGTTTGGATGATTTCAGGGAAGAAGAGGCTAAGCAAGGAAGCAACAAAATCAATAAAGGAAGCTTGAATATCACATGTGGAGTTTAAGTTCCAGTTTAAGCCTAAACTAGAGCTTAAACGCCAAAAATCATGAAGGATAAGAAATGCTGGAATTGAAGTTTAACCTCCAGTTTGACCTCAAACTGGAGGTTAAACGCCAGAATGAAAAGCCTCACTTAAGGAGCATTCCACGTTTAACCTCCAGTTTGACCTCAAACTGGAGGTTAAACGCCAGAATGAGTATGCCACCCAGGGAGGAGTTCCACGTTTAACCTCCAGTTTGACCTCAAACTGGAGGTTAAACGCCAGAACCAGGAAGAGTACCAGGGAGCCATTCCACGTTTAAGCTCCAGTTTGACCTCAAACTGGAGCTTAAACGTGTTCGACAGCTTTTCTACTCCAGGGTTGCTCTCTCCATTTCCACGTTTAACCTCCAGTTTGACCTCAAACTGGAGGTTAAACGTGTTCGACACCTCCAGGGCTACCATTCTAAGCTTCCACGTTTAACCTCCAGTTTGACCTCAAACTGGAGGTTAAACGTGTTCGACCTCCAGTATGCCTCCACCCTTTTCCACGTTTAACCTCCAGTTTGACCTCAAACTGGAGGTTAAACGTGTTCGACCTCCAGGGCTGCCCTTCCTATCTCCACGTTTAAGCTTCAGTTTAACCTTAAACTGAAGCTTAAACGTGTTCGACTACATGACTCTCCAGGGCTACCTTCTTCCATTTCCACGTTTAAGCTTCAGTTTAACCTTAAACTGAAGCTTAAACGTGCTTCTACAAAAGGCCTCACTGGAAGTGTCTGGCGTTTAAGCTGCAGTTTAAGCTTAAACTACAACTTAAACGCCACTCTTGGAAAAGGTTTCTGGGCCAAAAATATTGTGATTTAAGTTAGTCTTTGAGCACAAAGATTAACTTAAACTTACTTTGGTATGAAACCCAATTGAATATCATGGTTTATGGGATTGGGCCTGAAGGATTGATGAGTTTGAAATCTCAATTTATTGAGTCATGTGTCATTATTTGATTATCACTAAGTTGGCTCAATAAATGTTACAGGATTTGGATCAACAACCTCATCAAGATTATGGATCATAAACCCAAGGCAAAAGGAAAGCAAGGAGAGGCCTCAAAGCCCAAGAAGCACAACTAAAGCTCAATATAGAAAGTGTATAAATAGGATAGAAGTTAAGTTAGAGGGGACCTTTACTTTCACTTTTAGCTAGTTTCCCTTTTCTTTGTAATTGAATTCAGAGCTATGATTCACTAAACCCCCTTTCATTGGGTTAGGGAGCTCTATTGTAATTCAATGAATCAATAATAGTTTATCTTCTTCTTCAATCTTTTCTCTTGAATTTTGTTAGAAAGCTTCTCGATCTAATTCCATTGAGTAGTTGTCTTGGGAAAGAAACTACCCATACTTGGAATCCTTCGGAGCCTTGGGAAAGGAATGGAGGATTCATGCTAGAGAAGCTTTCTCACAGTGAATTGGATTGGGGTTTGGATGGATATTGTGACATGTAATCCTACCAAATTGTGGTTCATGAAACTGTGTGGTATAATCAGTGATCGAGCATCATCTCTTCTTATGAACATTTAAACCAAGGGATTGGGAATTTGTTTGTTTTTAGAGAGAATTGGTGAGCCAAGGGATTGGGATCCAATCATATAAGATTGCCAAGCAAAATTCAATGAACGCATTGGTTGAGGAAGAGATAAACATGTTTTGATTCGGAGATCTCAATATCTCCTATAACCCAATGAATTCCCATTTCTGATTTCCATCTTCTCTTTACATTCTGCAACTCAATTCATGCAACACCCCCATTCCCTTTTAATTTCAGCAATTTAGTTTCTGCTCTTTAATTCATTGCAATTTAAGATTCCGCCATTTCAATTCCTTGTCATTTACTTTTCCCGCCAATTTTACATTCCGCAATACTCATCTCAATCTTGATTCCGCTCAACTAGAACACACTTCTAATCCGAATTGCTCACTCAACCAATCCTTGTGGGATTCGACCTCACTCTATTGTGAGTTTTTACTTGACGATAACCGGTGCACTTGCCGGAAGGAATTTTGCCGATCGTGCAATTTCCTAAATCGTAGCATAACTAGATTATGCGCATCAAGTTTATGGCGCCGTTGCCGGGGATTGGTTTTCGATTGACAATTCTCAAATTGGAAGCTAACTAGATTGAGCAATTTTCTCTTGCTTTGTTAATTCTGTCCAAGATACTTGTTGAATTTTAATTTCTGCACTTGGTTACATGCTTTCCTTCTTTATGCCTTTAAATTCATGCAACTAACTCACTGACTCACTAACTGTTTGAATTAATTCCTCAATTGAGTTAACCATACTCTTCCATTAACCAAGAGTATTTCACTTGTTTGTGTTTGAGCTGTGTTCTTGTATGACAGGTAGGAGAGGAGAGACATCAACTCCTCCATATACCGAACCAGAGAGGACCCTTCATAGACTTAGAAGGGAAGCAAGAGGGAAGAGAGTAGTGGGAGAAGAGGAATCTGAAGGAGAATCTGAGGACAATTTTGAGGAAGCTTTAGATCTCAACATGGATAGAGAAGTCCACAACCATGAGAGAGCTGATGGAAACGATGCCATCCCAGAGAGGAGGGTTCTTAGTTCATACATAAACCCAACCTCTGGGAATTGTGGTAGTAGCATCCAGAAACCACCCATTCAGGCCAACAATTTTGAGCTCAAGCCACAGCTAATATCACTTGTGGAAAATCATTGTTCCTTTGGAGGAAGTGCTAATGAAGACCCAAACCAACATCTCACAAAATTCCTGAGAATTTGTGACACTGTGAAGTCCAATGGAGTCCAGGAAGATGCCTATAAACTGCTTTTGTTCCCATTTTCACTTAGGGACAAAGCAGCTAAGTGGCTGGAATCATTCCCAAGGGGGAGTCTAACAACATGGGATGAGGTGGAAAGCAAGTTTCTGGCACGTTTCTACCCTCCACAAAAGGTCAATAGGCTTCGATCTGAGGTTCAGACTTTTAGACAACAAGATGGTGAAACTCTCTACGAGGCATGGGAGAGATTCAAGGACTTGACAAGGAAATGCCCACCAAACATGTTCCATGATTGGGTGCAACTGCACATCTTCTATGATGGGCTCTCTTATGAATCAAGGAAGGCTGTAGACCATTCATCAGAAGGTTCATTGAACAGGAAAAAGACTGTGGAAGAAGCCATTGAAGTGATCGAGACAGTGGCTGAGAATGAGTACTACTATGCATCAGAAAGGCACAACACTAAGGGAGTCATGGAGCTGAACCATGTTGATACAATTCTAGCCCAAAACAAGGTGTTTGCCAAGCAACTAGCAGAGCTTACCAGGCAAATAGAAACAAAGCAAGTGGCTGCAATACACACACAAGATCAAGAGGAAGTAGGCATTGAAGGAGGTGATTGGGATGAGGCCAACTATGTGGGAAACCAACAAAGGCAATCATATGATCCACATTCCAACACTTACAACCCAGGCTGGAGAAACCACCCAAACTTTGGGTGGGGAAACCAACAAACCCAACCACAAAACCACAAACCTTACAACCACAATCAACATAACAATTCCACATACCAAAACTCCAACCAAAGATCATACCAAGCCACACAAAGCACTTACCCCCAACCATCATATCATGGCCAAAATAATCAACATACCCAACCTAATCCGAACCAACAATTTCAAGATCAATTAAACCGGATAGAAGGAATGATGGCAACCATGAGTCAAGACATCATTGAATTGAAGAGCTTCAGGGATAATGTGAGAACTACCTTAAGAAACCATGGTGAAAAACTCAAGAGGATGGAATCTCAAGTAGGAGAGCTATCTCAACAGGCACCCAAATCAACTTCAGTGTTCCCTAGTGACACAGAAAAGAATCCTAAAGGGGAACAAAAGAGAGTAAGATGGGAAGAATGCAAGGCCATCACCATATTGAAGGAAGTCTCAGAAGAAGAAGGAATCAGGTCCTCAGAGCAGGAACCAGAAATCTTGAAGGAAGGTGTGGAAGAAGTTAAGCAGGAAGGTGGAACTGAGCAAGCCAAGGAACTGCAAAAAGGCATGATGGAAATATACCAACCAAAAGCACCATTTCCTGAGAGGTTAGGAGGAGGTGAAAAAAGGAAAACCTATTCAAGGTTTCTAGAGACATTTAACTCTCTTCATGTCAATATTGCCTTTCTTGAGATTCTTCATCAAATGCCCACACACATCAAGTATTTAAAGGAATTGTTAAGCAAGAAAAGAGTTTTGAAGGGAGGACAAACGGTAACAATGAACAAAGAATGCAGTGCTCTCATCAAGAAGGACACACTCTCTAAGAAAACGGACCCAGGAAGTTTTCATATCCCTTGCATCATAGGGGAAACAAAAATTGACAGAGGATTCTGTGATCTAGGAGCTAGCATAAATGTGATGCCTCTAACTCTTATGAAGAGGCTACAACTGAATGAGGTGAGATCCACTGATGTAATCATACAACTGGCTGACAAAACTCAGAAGCAAGCTGAAGGGGTAGTTGAAAATGTGCTGGTGAAAGTGGGGGATTATTACTTTCCCACAGACTTTGTCATTATGGACATGGAGGAAAGCTACTTACACCCTATCATTCTGGGCAGACCATTTCTAGCCACTACTAGAGCGCTCATAGATGTAGAACAAGGAGAGCTAATTCTGAGAATACATGATGAACATCTCATTTTCAAAGTTTTCAAACCTGCATCTGAGCCTGAACCAGAACCTGAAAAGCCTAAGGATGATAGTAGCGATCTGTGTTTGGAGGAAAGGAATCCAGCAGCTGAAACTCTAAAACAGTCCTTGGAAGGCAACCAAGAGTTGCAAGAGTTAGAGCCACAAGAATCAGTGGAAACAGATCAGAAGGATCCTCCTGACATAAGGGTCAATGAAGAAATCCTCAAGAGAAAGGGGAGAGTGATAGGGAGATTGCCAAGAGGATGGAGAAATAAAAAAATTCCCACTGAAGGTTTTTCTCAGGGAGATAACGTGATATCAAGTCATTATCTGCCAATCCCACCTGGCCTCAAAACCATTCCTTCCCAGCTCCCTCAAGTGTTCACAATCAGGAAAGTTCTTTCTATGGAACATTTAGAGATCATGAATGAATCAAGTGGGGACGTTTTCATAGTGAGAGGAGAAGACGTCAAGCACTACAATCCACCCTAACAAGGGACAACCGTCAAGCTAGTGACGTTAAAGAAGCGCTTCATGGGAGGCAACCCATGTTTTTAGTATCCTTAATCTTTAAGTGCTTTGCTTTACATCTAATAAAGCATGGTTTCTTATGCATGAACTTGAATCCTCAGGACAACTATTGATTAAGTGCACTAAACCTTGCATGTAAATTACAATGGGTCTCTAAGTTTGGTGTGCCTGATGGCACTCCTAAATCTTACTCAAATTGAATTCCATCTTTCATTCAAGGTGCACAACCAAACATTAAGTTTGGTGTTCTTTTTGAACACAGTTTATGAAAAGCAAGAAGTTCCTCTGGATTTCAAAATTCATGACAAGTATACCATTCACATGTTTTAATACTTTGGTTTCAATTACTTAGGGTAGTAACTTTGTTTAGAATCACAGAGCCAAGGTGACTATGATTTATTAGAATCATGCACACTCATTAAGGACAACCAATATGGATTTCATGTCATCAGGAGACTTAACCAAACACTAAGTTTGGTGTCCAAATAATAAGTGTGCATACATGTAGAACTCACGGCTATAAGCTCATAAAGACAAGCATTGATTTACATGTGCAAATACTATTCATAATTCACATGGACCGAAAAATGATAGCAAATTTGTTTGTTTGTGCAGGTACAAAAAAAAAGACAAAGGGAGGTACGTGCTTGGTCAAAAAGAAAATTCACAAATCTTTGAAACTAACACATGGGAAAAGGAAGTTCTGCAAGAAAAGAAAGCTACATGTACAACCTAATGCACCCAGAATACTTCCAAGAAAATGAAAAGCAAATCGTCCTTATCCATAATTCATATATTTACCATCAAGCCACCCTTCACAAACCACCCTAGCCGTCCATTTTTCACTCATGGGCACTATAAAGAACCACTTGGGGAACGAGTCCCACACCACCAATTCTCCTTCATACACATTTTCCTTCATCATAGCATAACTATCTCTTGCCGAAAACAACCTCACCACACCTCCAACAACACTTCTTGCTTCACCTTGTCAACTTTAGCTTGTCACTTACCAAAACTAAAAAAACCAATGGCAGCTTCATCTAGCCACAAAAGAAGAAAAGACAAGCAGCCAATGGAGGAAAATAGGGAATTCGATGCATGGAGATACAGATCAGTGTTCCATGAGATTCAAGCCGAATGGATGAGACCTAAAACGGTACTAGCTGAGGTTCCCTTTGACCTTGAAAAGGATGAGTTCCCAGGTGTTTGGGAAAAGATCAAAAAGAGGAAGTGGGAGCTCCTAACTAAGCCAATCACTAGAATCAACATCAACTTGGTGAAAGAGTTTTATGCAAATGCAGTAAGGGAGGATCAAACCAAGAACCCCACATACAAAAGCTATGTGAGAGGGGTGGAAGTTGACTTCAGTCCCAAAGCAATCATGAAAACTCTTGGCCTGAAAAACATACATTTCAGCCAAGCAAGTTATGAAGAAAGGATGATAGGAGAACCTGACTATACAACTATTGCTGAAGACCTTTGTGCCATCAGAGCTGAATGGGTGAGAAAAACAAGAGGGGCTCCAAGAGTCTTGAGAAGGGGAGACCTAACACCTGAAGCTAAAGGGTGGTATGCAATAGTTAGGAGATCCATCCTACCCACTGCAAACTCTTCAGAAATAGTCCCTAAAAGAGCCATCTTGCTACATTGCATTATGGTTGGAGGGGAGATCAAAGTTCATAAACTCATTGCTGAACAGATACAAGAGTTTAGTGAGAAAAGTGACCCTGAATCCTGGCTTCACTTCCCTAGCACTATCATTAGACTATGCATCGATGCCCAAGTACCACTTGAGGATGAAAGACCTAATTGGCTATATCCTGGACTGGCCATAACTGCACACAGAATGACTCTTGGCCCAACTCCTCCAAGACATACAAGAAGAAGAAATGAAGAAGGGCAACAAGTGGAAGCCGAGCAAGAAGCAGAACAAGAAAGACAGGAAGGAGAAGATAGAGAAGAAGAGCAAGAAGAGCAAGCAACTCCTGAAAGAAGACAACGAATTCCCAGAGACCCCATGGATATGAGCAGAATGCAGGAAATCATGGAAGGAATGTCTCAACAATACATGAGGTCTCAGGAGAGACAAGAGGACTTTCATCTAAAAATGATGGATATGCAAAGGAACTTTGAATCAAGATTCTTCGATCTGCAAAGGGAACAAAATTTACACTTACAGGAATCCTTCAGCCACATATGCCAACACCAAGATGCCAATGTCTTGGCAATCAAGGAAGCCACCACTTTACAGAATGCAAGATACTCAGTCCAAGCTGATTACAACATCAGTTCGCAAATCAAGCTTAACTACATAGGGGAACATCTACACAAGATGGACCCAGCATTCCCAGCTTATGATGAGTATTTCAAAGGGAGGAAAGAAGGAGAAATAAACAAGGCAATGATCCTTGAAAAAGGAGTGGAAGAAACGATGAAAAAGGCTGGATTCTGGAAAAAGCTCATAAGAAAAGACAAAGGAAGCACAAGTGGTCAAAAAGAGGCAGGAAGCAAGAAGAAGCAGGATCCCAAGAATTAAGAAGAACCAAGCAATGAATAAGAGGTGGTCTCGTTCCTTAATAATCAAATGATAATTGGTGAATTGTCTTTATGAACGTGTTTTCATCATAAGTCATTTAAGTGTTATGTGGAGTTTTTTTTTATGAGTCGTTTTTTTTTAGTATGTGTGTTTGTTAATTGCTTTGAATAAAGTGAATGCCTGGATGTTTGGATATGACTTCACCTTCTTAAACATGTGCGTGCCATGCTTGTTCTGTTTCCAAAAATAAAAGAAAAAGTTTGAACAAAAGTAACTTGGCTAAATTAGTAACAAATCAAGTAGAATTAAGTGGTGGTATGCATGCTTGATTGTTTAGTCAGATCACTGGAATTAGAGTGTAGAATTATCATTTTTTTATGTAGAAAGTGAAAATTGTCTATGGATCTTGATGAATAAATGTCTTTGGCCATGAAAAAGAAAGAAAAAGAAAAAGAAAAAGCCACGGAAAAAGGCAACCAAAAAGCAAAAAAATTGAGAAAATAAGCTAGGTACCAATGGTTTGAACTTCTGAGACAAATGCCTGTGGTGTTTATGTATTAAGGATATGCTTGGATGAATAGGTTCTGAGGAGTGTTTCAACACTTGGTAACTTGGGTTAACTAACCCGGGATTATCAACCAAAAGTCCATTATCAAGAGCAACCTAAATACAAAACATTTAGTCACACAAAGAGGTGCTGGGCACCAATGTCTCAAGAAGAAATGTGAACTAAAATGCCTAAAGTGGATATGTGTAGTGCACTGATAAGAAAAGGAAAATGCCAAAGGCTTGTGCAACACATGACACTAAGCAAACAAGGAGCAAAGGAGCTCTAAGAAAAAGAAAAGAAAACAAAGAAGAGAAAAGTGCCAAAGACATAAGAATAACAAGAGGCCATAGCAATGTTTGATGGATGCAATGAAAAAGTGATAATCCTACCTGATAAGTATGAAAAAGTGATGCTGCAACTTTCTGCATAAAACCCTTCTGATGAACTTCAAATGCTTGCTAATATAGCCAATGTAATTGCTTTCTGTTTCATACTTTCTTCTCAAATAACTCAGGACTTGCTTAGGGACAAGCAAGTATTAAGTTTGGTGTTGTGATGCCAAGGCATCATAGGCTAGTTTCACTAGCATTTTTCTGTTAGTTTTAGTTGTTTTATGCATTTTCTTGAGCTTAAAGTAACCAAAAATGGTTAAATGAAGAACAAAGCAATGAACCATCCAAACAACATGATTTTGATGCATATTCCATGAGTTTTAGTTATAATACTTAAATGCTATGAATGGAAGATTTCTCATGAAATTTTGCAAGACTTTGATGCAATTGTTTGGATGATTTCAGGGAAGAAGAGGCTAAGCAAGGAAGCAACAAAATCAATAAAGGAAGCTTGAATATCACATGTGGAGTTTAAGTTCCAGTTTAAGCCTAAACTAGAGCTTAAACGCCAAAAATCATGAAGGATAAGAAATGCTGGAATTGAAGTTTAACCTCCAGTTTGACCTCAAACTGGAGGTTAAACGCCAGAATGAAAAGCCTCACTTAAGGAGCATTCCACGTTTAACCTCCAGTTTGACCTCAAACTGGAGGTTAAACGCCAGAATGAGTATGCCACCCAGGGAGGAGTTCCACGTTTAACCTCCAGTTTGACCTCAAACTGGAGGTTAAACGCCAGAACCAGGAAGAGTACCAGGGAGCCATTCCACGTTTAAGCTCCAGTTTGACCTCAAACTGGAGCTTAAACGTGTTCGACAGCTTTTCTACTCCAGGGTTGCTCTCTCCATTTCCACGTTTAACCTCCAGTTTGACCTCAAACTGGAGGTTAAACGTGTTCGACACCTCCAGGGCTACCATTCTAAGCTTCCACGTTTAACCTCCAGTTTGACCTCAAACTGGAGGTTAAACGTGTTCGACCTCCAGTATGCCTCCACCCTTTTCCACGTTTAACCTCCAGTTTGACCTCAAACTGGAGGTTAAACGTGTTCGACCTCCAGGGCTGCCCTTCCTATCTCCACGTTTAAGCTTCAGTTTAACCTTAAACTGAAGCTTAAACGTGTTCGACTACATGACTCTCCAGGGCTACCTTCTTCCATTTCCACGTTTAAGCTTCAGTTTAACCTTAAACTGAAGCTTAAACATGCTTCTACAAAAGGCCTCACTGGAAGTGTCTGGCGTTTAAGCTGCAGTTTAAGCTTAAACTACAACTTAAACGCCACTCTTGGAAAAGGTTTCTGGGCCAAAAATATTGTGATTTAAGTTAGTCTTTGAGCACAAAGATTAACTTAAACTTACTTTGGTATGAAACCCAATTGAATATCATGGTTTATGGGATTGGGCCTGAAGGATTGATGAGTTTGAAATCTCAATTTATTGAGTCATGTGTCATTATTTGATTATCACTAAGTTGGCTCAATAAATGTTACAGGATTTGGATCAACAACCTCATCAAGATTATGGATCATAAACCCAAGGCAAAAGGAAAGCAAGGAGAGGCCTCAAAGCCCAAGAAGCACAACTAAAGCTCAATATAGAAAGTGTATAAATAGGATAGAAGTTAAGTTAGAGGGGACCTTTACTTTCACTTTTAGCTAGTTTCCCTTTTCTTTGTAATTGAATTCAGAGCTATGATTCACTAAACCCCCTTTCATTGGGTTAGGGAGCTCTATTGTAATTCAATGAATCAATAATAGTTTATCTTCTTCTTCAATCTTTTCTCTTGAATTTTGTTAGAAAGCTTCTCGATCTAATTCCATTGAGTAGTTGTCTTGGGAAAGAAACTACCCATACTTGGAATCCTTCGGAGCCTTGGGAAAGGAATGGAGGATTCATGCTAGAGAAGCTTTCTCACAGTGAATTGGATTGGGGTTTGGATGGATATTGTGACATGTAATCCTACCAAATTGTGGTTCATGAAACTGTGTGGTATAATCAGTGATCGAGCATCATCTCTTCTTATGAACATTTAAACCAAGGGATTGGGAATTTGTTTGTTTTTAGAGAGAATTGGTGAGCCAAGGGATTGGGATCCAATCATATAAGATTGCCAAGCAAAATTCAATGAATGCATTGGTTGAGGAAGAGATAAACATGTTTTGATTCGGAGATCTCAATATCTCCTATAACCCAATGAATTCCCATTTCTGATTTCCATCTTCTCTTTACATTCTGCAACTCAATTCATGCAACACCCCCATTCCCTTTTAATTTCAGCAATTTAGTTTCTGCTCTTTAATTCATTGCAATTTAAGATTCCGCCATTTCAATTCCTTGTCATTTACTTTTCCCGCCAATTTTACATTCCGCAATACTCATCTCAATCTTGATTCCGCTCAACTAGAACACACTTCTAATCCGAATTGCTCACTCAACCAATCCTTGTGGGATTCGACCTCACTCTATTGTGAGTTTTTACTTGACGATAACCGGTGCACTTGCCGGAAGGAATTTTGCCGATCGTGCAATTTCCTAAATCGTAGCATAACTAGATTATGCGCATCAGAGTTCATTGGGCTCAGGAGATGTTGCAATTCTCCGGATCAAGTTCATTTTCATCTCTTCCTCAATCAATGCACTCATTGATCTCCTTGGCAATCTTAATTGATTGAATTATAATTTCTTGCAATTCAATCTCTCAAATCTTGATCAATAGCCAATTCCTTGGTCAATTGCTCATGAGAAGAGATGAAGTATAGTCACTGATTATACCACATGCATTTCACAAATCAAGTATTGAGAGGGTTATAGTCACATACCCATCCAAACCCAATTTGGTCCAGCATGAGAAAGCATTTCTAGCTTGATCTCTTCATTCCTCTTTCAAGGTTCAGAAAAGATCCAAGTTTGAATAGCTTCTTTTCCAAGATAACTACCTAATTGGATGAAGATCGAAAGCTTTCAAGTAAAATCAAGAGAAAAGATAGAAGAAGAATAATAAAAATTAGTATTGATCCATCAAATTACAACAGAGCTCCCTAACCCAATGAAAGGGGTTTAGTTGTTCATAGCTCTAGAAAATGAAAACAAAGATGGAGAATACATAATAAAACTAGAAAAATGCAGAGAAGGTAAAATACAGAGAGTAGTTCTCTTTTCCAACTTCCAGAACTCCCTCAACAATTCAAAGCTACTCCTATATATACTACTTCTCTCAGCTTCTAGTTGGCTCTTCAAGTTTTGGGCCTTTGGATCTTGAGTTTGAAGCAGTTCTCTTCTTCATTTGGGCTTGGCTTTACTTGCAGAGAGAAAGTGTGAAGTGGGCAGAGACTTTAGCTCAGGACGTTAGGGGTGTTAACATTTAGTGAAAATATGAGTTCGAGAACGTTAGTGACAATCAACTTTCTCACTAACGTTCCTAAGTAAAAGCCACATTAACTTCAACGTTAGTGGCACAAACGTTGCCACTAACGTTGCCTCTAAGTCCTTTGCACACGTTATTGAGACTTAACATTCCCAATAACTTTGAAAAACCCCCTTTGTTCCCACGTTAGAGCCCACGTTAACTTAGTTAACGTGGCTCTTTAACGTGGGCTTGCCATCCTTCGAGAACGTTAGTGACACTCAACATTGTCACTAACGTTCCAAGGTGCCCCTATGCCTCACGTTAGAGTCCACGTTAACTAGGTTAATGTGGCTTCTAACGTGGCCATGCTTAGCCATCCCCAACGTTAGTGACAATGTTGAGTGTCACTAATGTTTGCCATTCTTTCACTCATCAACGTTAGCTTCCACGTTAACCAAGTTAACGTGGAAGTTAACGTGGCTCCTTGGGGGGTTGTGTGGTTGCTTCCAATGTTAGTGACAATGTTGGGTGTTACTAACGTTGTCGATCACTCTTGCTTCTTACGTTAGCTCCCACGTTAACCAAGTTAACGTGGGAGTTAACGTGGTATGTTTCTCCTTAGGCCAACATTAATGACAATGTTGAATGTCACTAACGTTGGCGTTTCTTCCCCCTTTTAACGTTAGAGGCCACGTTAACTAAGTTAACGTGGACTCTAACGTGGCCACTTATGAGCATTTGCCAACGTTAGTGACAATGTTAAGTGTCACTAACGTTGGCTCAACTTCCCCTCTCCACGTTAGAGTTCATGTTAACTTAGTTAACGTGACTCTTAACGTGGTCAATGATGGCTTCGAGAGCGTTATTGGTAATCACTTTTCTCATTAACTTTGCAAGTTACCTCCCATTCCTTGCTTCCTTTGGTCCTGAAATCAAGCAATAGAGCGCATCAAAGTTCTAGTCCAAGTCATGGGTAATGCAACATACAATTTGTCACTAAACTCTTGCAAAATCCTCATGAAATAATGTAAAATGCACAATGTATGCTTGAATCAAGGTGTAAGTGAATATCTACCCAAAACTAACTTATTTCCTAAGAGAATGCATGAAACTAACCTAAAAACAGTAAAAAAAGGTCAGTGAAACTGGCCAAAATGCCCTGGCATCACAACACCAAACTTAAAGCTTGCTTGTCCCTAAGCAAGTACTGGAACAAGAGAATGATGAATGGAATGCCAAGAGCAATGAGTCATTCTTGTGGAAGTCATATCACTGATTTTATGGTAGTTTCATGCATAGCAACTTAGGTTCATTCCTTTATTGGCTTTCAGACCTTTATCATGTCCTAAAACACTCACTTTGCTTATATCCAATGAGACTTTTATTCATTGATCCCTTTATTGTCATTTCAGAGCTTATTGGTGTTCTTAGGCTAAGTGCTCTGTATGGGGGCAACTTTTTAAGATAAGCTTTCAGCCAACACTCCCGAACCAGTTGGTTCAAGGTGCTAGGTGTTGAAGCACCCCTAAAGACCTACTCCCTCAAGTCTCTCCCCCATACATACACACCACAGGCATATAGTTCATTTATTTTCCTTCTTGAGACCTTGGTGTCCAGCACCTCTTTGGGTTACTAAGTGCTCTGTAGTAAGGGTTACTCTTGATAATGGATTTTTAGCTGATAATCCCGGGTTTGTTAACCCAAGTTACCAAGTGATAAAGCACCCCTAAGAGCTTATTCATCTAAGTAGATCCCTCACACAGGAACACCACAGACACATATCTTAAGATCAAAACCATTGGTGCCTAGCCTTATTGCTTACTCTTTTTCTTTTGTTTTTCCACTTTCATTATTCTTTTCTCTTTCTCTTAGTAGGATCTTGTCATATACTTAGTCTCGTGAGTATATTCAAAGCAAAGTATTCAGGCCAGATAGTTGTCATCCCACCTTATGGTTGAACCAACTTAGCTAACTTATGATCATACCACAAACTCATGAATGTACTCCATAGTATGAACTCCACTCTGGTCTTTTGAAACATAAACATTCTCTCTTCATTTGATTCAAAAGGAACAAGCATACAAGTAAGTAAAGTAAGGATGCAGTGACATAAAGACTAGCACACATACACCTATTCAGAAAGAAAACTTAAAAGACAGAATTTAAAAAGATTTAAACATAACATGGAAGCAAGTTCTATTTCATACAAGATCTTCCTTATTTAAAGCATAGAAAATGATGGACTAAAAAGAACTCCACCACCTGTCATTCATGTGGATGCCCATGCTCCCATCCTTGCTTGTCCTCATTGTGTCTCTCTTGAGTGCTTGTACTTCCACTTCCCTTGCCTTTTCCAAGCAGTTTCTTCTAGAAGCCAGTATCTTCCATCTTCTTCTTTAGTGCTTCTTTCTGCTGTTTCACCTTCCCTTCTTCTTGCTCTACCAATTCTTTTTGGACCTCATCATATGTGGGAATGGCATAGTAGAGATGATGCATATGATTAGACAGGTAATTCAACTTAGCTTGAGTATTTACATAGAACTCCTCCCTATGTAGTTGCCTTCCTTCATTGAGTACACTGAACTCATTGAAAGTTTTCATTTGGGCTATTTGCCGCTGGTTCAGTTCTTGCAAGTGCTTCTCTTGAAGCTCTTGCCTCTCATTCACTTGGTTGATGGCTTGAGTGAGCTGGGAGTAGTGTTCCTGCTGCTGCTCTATTTGTTATTTTTGCCATGCTTCCTGTTGGCTCAGCTAGTTGGTTTGAAGGTTCAGTATTTTCTCTTGTCCTTCCATATGTCTCATCCCCAGATCCTCAATGGCTCTTAGAAGGTGACTCATGTTCAAGTTAGCTGGATCATAATACTCTCCTTGTTGATATTCTTCCTGATGAGGTTCCTCTTGGTGAACTCTTTCTTTTGCTTTTGGTTTCCCTATTTGTGGCCTTCTTTGTTGCTGAGCAGGTGTAGTATAAACCAATCGCTCGAGTGTAACTGGCCTCCCTGGGTTCACCCAGTCTGGGTTGCTGTCCTCAAATACTACCTTGGCCTTGTTGCATAAGCAGAGAATGGTGCTGGGGTACCAAAGCCTGGCACCTGAATCAATCTTCTCAGCCGAATCTTGAATCCCCTCGGCGATGAGCTCATTCACATTGATTTCCCCACCCTGTATTAAGCAATGCACCATAGTAGCTCGATTGATGTTTACCTCTGAATTATTTGCAGCTGGTAGAATGGACCTCCTTACGAGTTCAAACCACCCCTTGGCTTCAGGGCTCAGGTCTCCCCTCTTGATGAACTTGGGTCTCCCATCTGTGTACCTCTCCCAGTCAGCTGCTATAACACAGATGTCTGACACTATCTCTGAGAGCTCATCATTATCAGGGCTTCTACTTATCCTTGCCTGATAACTGTCCTCATCAAAATGAGGTGATTTCAGGTGAAGAACTCTTGTTATGGCATTTGGGCTGAAGTCCACCTCCTTTCCTCTCACGTAACTTTTGAAGGTTGGGGCCTTGGTTTTATCTTCTCTTACTACATTTGCATAAAATTCTTTGATGAGGTTTCCATTGATCTTCCCCTCTGGACTTGTGAGCAATTGCCACCCCCTCTGTTCGATTTTCTCCAGAATTTGTGGTGACTCATTTGCATTGATTTGGAAGATTAACTCTGGCAATATCTTTCTGGCCCTTATCCGTTCGAATTCACGTTCATGAAAGGCAGTTTTGAATTTTTTCTCATCGAAAGGAACACTCTCCATGGGTTCCTTCCTCTTTTGCCTCTTTGAGCTTGATGATGCCATGAATTGAGTTGCTGTTTTGAGGGGGGGTTGGAGGATACGGATAGATGAGGAATAGGTTGGCTAGGACAGAGTGTGATGAAGGGGGTTGAGCAAGCCGAAAGTATGAAGTGTGGAGAGTAGGAATTTGAGTGTGAGGAATGATCATGCACTAAGGTTCACTTATATAGGGAGATCATGAGTGGATGGAAGGTGTGGATTGCAAGGATTGTTGCTTGATGGACGGTCGGGGTTGTGTATGAAGGAAGGACAAGGATCATCACTTAATGAGAGTGATTGGTTCGGTCTTCAAGGGTCTTCCTTCTCCAATGTTGCATGGCAACGTTTCCCCATGCGTTCCCTCTTGAGACATGTGTGTAGTGTTCTTCATTAAGTGGCGGAATCCCCCCCTATTTAATTGTCCAATCAATCCCCTTCAATTCTCTTTTCCTTTTTTCTATAAAGATTTAAAATAAGGAAATTAATATCATAAAAATCAAATTCTACGGCTAGAATAATAATGAGAAGAAAAAGAGTTTGTTTATTTATGAACTTCAACTAACTAACTACTTGTGTATCCTTATAGGCAGATTGATGGCACCATGGGGTGACACCAAACTTAGTTTGGAGCACTGTGATGAAAAGTTTTGTTCAAAGCTCCAAGAGTTCTACTTTGAACACCAAACTTGTTCTTCACTATATACTGCATGAAAAAGATTTCACCAAGTGTTTGTCAAGTTTGAGTTGAAATTCATAAACATTGATTTATTCACTATTTTCTAAAAACATATAAAACATGGGTTGCCTCCCATGAAGCGCTTCTTTAGCGTCACTAGCTTGACGTTTTTCCCTTCATCAGGGTGGTTGGTAGTGCTTAAAGTCCTCCCCTCTTGCTGTGGACTTATATCCATTGGTTGGATCAATGATTTCTACATGTTCCAGGGAAAGAACTCTATTGATAGTGAAGACCTTAGGTAACTGAGATGGTACAGCGGGGAGATTAGGGGGAATATCTGGGAAGTAAGCTGAGACAACTCTATCCCCTGGAGAGAAGTCTTCCGTAGGGATCTTCTTGTTCCTCCACCTCCTTGGTACCTTCTTCTTTGTTTCTTTTGAGGTTGCCTTGCCCTCGGTGACCTCTTTTTCTAAAGGAGTTGTGATGCTGTCTTTACCTGCCTCTAGAGGTTTAGGTTCCTCTAATTTTTCCTTGAGCTGTGGCAATTGCTGTTTTCCTTGTTTATCAATTAAGGGGATCTCAGAATGAACTGGCTGTGCTTCAATGCTTGTCTCCTCTTTCAGTATCTCATTATCATTTGTGCTTAGTTCCTTGTCCTCTTGATCTGTTTCTTGTGAGAGTTTGAAAACATTGAAGTTGAGTCGTTCATCATGGATTCTCAATATTAGCTCCCCTTTCTCTACATCGATAAGTGCTCTGGCCGTAGCTAGGAATGGTCTTCCCAATATGATTGGGTGAGTGTGACTCTCTTCCATGTCCAGGATGAAAAAGTCTGTTGGGAGAAAGTATTTTCCAACCTTTAGCAACACATTTTCCACCACTCCTATTGCTTGCTTTTGAGTTTTGTCAGCCAGTCTGATGATTACATCTGTGGGCATTATCTCATTGATCTGCAGCCTCTTCACCAGAGATAAGGGCAGTAAGTTGATGCTGGCCCCCAAATCACATAGTGCTCTATCGAACATAGTTTCACCTATGGCACAAGGGATGTGAAAACTCCCTGGGTCTCTTCTTTTTGTAGGCAACTCAGGTTGAATAAGGGCACTACATTCCTTGTTCATCACTATAGTCTGGCCTCCTTTGAGTGAGCTTTTCCTGGGAAGAAGTTCTTTCATATACTTGATGAATGCAGGCATTTGTTGAATTGCCTTGATGAATGGTATGTTTACATACAGAGATGCAAACAAGTCTAGGAACCTTGAGTATATTCTCTTTCCCACAGCACCATTGAGCAGTTGAGGGAAGGGTGCATAGAGCTTCAGCAGCTCTTGTTGTGAGATTTCTGGTTCTTGGTGATCTCTATCCTCCTCCTTTGTTGAGTTGTCTTCAGGTTGTTCGAAAAGTTTGCCTTGCTTGTCTTCAGTCTCTTGATCACTTGTAGTGACCATTTTGCAATCTTCCCATCTTACTTTCTTTGCTTCTCCTTTGGGGTTTTTCTCCGTGTCACTTGGGAAGCCATCATTAGGTTTGGGAATCTTCTCAGCTAAACATCCCACTTGGAATTTCAGCTTCCTAATGGTTTCTCCCTGGTTCTTAATATTGGCTCGCACCTCCTCTTTGAACACCTTATTTTCTTGAATCTCTTGGCATATTCCTTCAAGTAAGGTTTCAATCTTAGAGAGCTTGTCATCAATTGATGGTTGATTCGGAGCAGATGTGCTGTTTTGGTTTTGATAGCCGTGTAGAGAAGTGTTGTTGTGGGGGTGTTGAGATGTCATCTGTGTGAATTGTTGGTGAGCTGCATTGTTGTTGGAGTTGTAACGTCTCTGGTCTTGGTTTTGATCTTGCTGACTTCCCCACCCAAAGTTTGGGTGGTTTCTCCAACCAGGGTTGTAGGTCTTGGAGTATGGATCATAGTTTTGCCTTGGTGAATTCCCAATGTAGTTGGCTTGCTCCTGACTACCCTCTGCTTCTTCATTTACTCCTTCTTGGGTTGTTGATGAAGTGGAGATTGCTGCTACTTGGTTCCTCTCCATCTTCTTGGTGAAGTCAGCCAGCTGCTGGGTAATGAGCTTGTTTTGGGCCAACAGAGCATCTACATTATTTAGCTCCATTACTCCTCTTGTGTTCCCTCTTTCGGAAGCATAGAAGTAGTCGTTCTCTGCTACTGTTTCAATAACATCTATGGCTTCCTCAATAGTCTTCTTCTTGTTCAAAGATCCTCGGGATGAATGGTCTACGGCCTTCTTTGACTCATAAGAGAGCCCTTCATAGAAAATGTGCAGCTGCACCCATTCGTTGAACATATCTGGTAGGCACCTCCTTGTTAGGTCTTTAAACCTCTCCCATGCTTCATATAGAGTCTCACCATCTTGTTGCCTGAAAGTTTGGACCTCAGCTCTCAGCCTATTGATTCGTTGAGGAGGGTAAAATCTTGTTAGGAATTTGTTCACCACGTCTTCCCAAGTTGTCAAGCTTTCCTTTGGGAAAGACTCCAGCCATTTGGCTGCTTTATCCTTAAGTGAGAATGGAAACAAGAGTAGTCTATAGGTGTCAGGATGAACACCATTAGACTTCACTGTGTCACATATCCTCAGGAAGGTGGTTAGATGTTGATTGGGGTCTTCTTGGACACCTCCTCCAAACGAACAGTTGTTCTAAACAAGGGTGATGAGCTGTGGTTTAAGTTCAAAGTTGTTGGCAAGAATTGTTGGCTTTTGGATGCTACTTCCACAATTGCTTGGGTTTGGATTGATATAAGAGCCCAAAACTCTTCTATCCTCCCCAGCATGATTTACTCTACCTCCTCCCCCATGGTTGTGATCCTCTTCTTCATGATGGTTTTCCATGTTGTCTTCCATGTTTGGTTCAAAGAATTCTTCTTTTTCCTCAGCACCAACCACTTTCTTTCCTCTTGCCTCCCTCCTTAATCTAAGGAAGGTCCTCTCAGGTTCAGAATCGAAGGAAGTTGAAGCCCTGCTTCTTCTCCCTGTCATACAACCATCAAGTGCAAGCAAGAAAAGATAGGTGCAGAAAGTATTTTTGTCAGAATTACTGTTAGTTGTGGGTGATGCAATATATCAAACAGTTAGTGGGTTAGCAAACAGAATTGAAAATAACAAAGAAAAAAAAGAGTAGAGGGGGAAGGGAAGAAGTTTAACTAAAAGACAAAGTAAATCACTCAAACAGAAAATGAAATTCACAAAAGAAAAATGCTCAATCTAGTGATCTTCCAATTTAATCATTGTTGATGCACAATCAATCCCCGGCAACGGTGCCATAAACTTGATGCGGGTGAAAACTGTCTCTCAACAAATTTCCTTCAGCAAGTGTACCGAATTTGTCGTCAAGTAAAAACTCACAATAGAGTGAGGTCGAATCCCACAGGGATTGATTGATCAAGCAACTTTAATTAGAAGAATGTTCTAGTTGAGCGAATCCAGAATTTGGGTTGAGAGTTGCAGAAAATAAAATGGCGGGAATGTAAATAACAGAAGAGTAAATGCTAGAATTAAAGAACTGGAAGTAAATGACTGAAAGTAAATTGCAGAATTGTAAATGGGAATGGGGGATTTGCTCATAAAAGTAAATGGCAGAAATTAAAGAGAATGGGTAAGATCAGAGATGGGGAGTTCATTGGGCTCAGGAGATGTTGCAATTCTCCGGATCAAGTTCATTTTCATCTCTTCCTCAATCAATGCACTCATTGATCTCCTTGGCAATCTTAATTGATTGAATTACTATTTATTGCAATTCAATCTCTCAAATCTTGATCAATAGCCAATTCCTTGGTCAATTGCTCATGAGAAGAGATGAAGTATGGTCACTGATTATACCACATGCATTTTCCAAATCAAGTATTGAGAGGGTTATAGTCACATACCCATCCAAACCCAATTTGGTCCAGCATGAGAAAGCATTTCTAGCTTGATCTCTTCATTCCTCTTTCAAGGTTCAGAAGAGATCCAAGTTTGAATAGCTTCTTTTCCAAGATAACTACCCATTTGGATGAAGATTGAAAGCTTTCAAGTAAAATCAAGAGAAAAGATAGAAGAAGAATAATGAAAATTAGTATTGATCCATCAAATTACAACAGAGCTCCCTAACCTAATGAAAGGGGTTTAGTTGTTCATAACTCTAGAAAATGAAAACAAAGATGGAGAATACATAATAAAACTAGAAAAATGCAGAGAAGGTAAAATACAGAGAGTATTTCTCTTTTCCAACTTCCAGAACTCCCTCAACAATTCAAAGCTACTCCTATATATACTACTTCTCTCAGCTTCTAGTTGGCTCTAAAAGTTTTGGGCCTTTGGATCTTGAGTTTGAAGCATTTCTCTTCTTCATTTGGGCTTGGCTTTACTTGCAGAGAGAAAGTGTGAAGTGGGCAGAGACTTTAGCTCAGGACGTTAGGGGTGTTAACGTTTAGTGAAAATATGAGTTTGAGAACGTTAGTGACAATCAACTTTCTCACTAACGTTCCTAAGTAAAAGCCACGTTAACTTCAACGTTAGTGGCACAAACGTTGCCACTAACGTTGCCTCTAAGTCCTTCGCACACGTTATTGAGACTTAACATTCCCAATAACTTTGAAAAACCCCCTTTGTTCCCACGTTAGAGCCCACGTTAACTTAGTTAACGTGGCTCTTTAACGTGGGCTTGCCATCCTTCGAGAACGTTAGTGACACTCAACATTGTCACTAACGTTCCAAGGTGCCCTTATGCCTCACGTTAGAGTCCACGTTAACTAGGTTAACGTGGCTTCTAACGTGGCCATGCTTAGCCATCCCCAACGTTAGTGACAATGTTGGGTGTCACTAACGTTGTCGACCACTCTTGCTTCTTACGTTAGCTCCCACGTTAACTAAGTTAACGTGGGAGTTAACATGGTATGTTTCTCCTTAGGCCAACGTTAGTGACAATGTTGAATGTCACTAACGTTGGCGTTTCTTCCCCCTTTTAACGGTAGAGGCCACGTTAACTAAGTTAATGTGGACTCTAACGTGGCCACTTATGAGCATTTGCCAATGTTAGTGACAATTTTAAGTGTCACTAACGTTGGCTCAACTTCCCCTCTCCACGTTAGAGTTCACGTTAACTTAGTTAACGTGACTCTTAACGTGGTCAATGATGGCTTTGAGAGCGTTATTGGCAATCACTTTTCTCATTAACTTTGCAAGTTACCTCCCATTCCTTGCTTCCTTTGGTCCTGAAATCAAGCAATAGAGCGCATCAAAGTTCTAGTCCAAGTCATGGGCAATGCAACATACAGTTTGTCACTAAACTCATGCAAAATCCTCATGAAATAATGTAAAATGCACAATGTATGCTAGAATCAAAGTGTAAGTGAATATCTACCCAAAACTAACTTATTTCCTAAGAGAATGCATGAAACTAACCTAAAAACAGTAAAGAAAAGGTCAGTGAAACTGGCCAAGATGCCCTGACATCAGAGTTGCTGAAGATATTTTGGTGAACATTAAAGGGCTCACATTTCCCACTGATTTTTATATCATGGAGATGCTCCATAATGATTCAGATAAGCCATCATCGATCCTACTTGGAAGACCATTCCTGAAGACATCAAAATTCAAATTGGATGCTTTTTCAGGAACATACTCCTTTGAAATGGATGGCCGCATAGTGATCTTCAATCTGAATGGAGTCATTAACAACCCCCCAGAAGATTGTTCTATCTTTCAGTGTGATGTCATAGACGAAAGTGTGGCTGAAGTTCAAAAAGAAGAGTTTGAAGAGAGGCACACTGGACAAGGTCCGAGTGTGGGGACCCTCTTAACTGACAGTAAGGGCACTTCGCCATTTTCACGAGCTCCAGATAATCCAGAGCCTGCCCATAATCAAAAGTTAGAATTGAAACCTCTTCCTCCACATCTTAAATATGCTTATCTTGAGGATGAGCAGAAGCTTACAGTTATTATTACAAGAGAACTGACTCCTCAACAAGAAGAGCAGCTACTTGATGTGCTGAGGAAGCATAAGAAGGCAATTGGGTGGAGCTTGGCAGACATAGTGGGAATCAACCCTCAAGTATGCGAGCACAGAATATTTTTAGAAGAGGGAGCAAGACCTGTCCGTCAACCCCAGAGAAGATTGAATCCCACCATCTTGAAAGTTGTCAAGAAGGAGGTGACCAGACTATTGGAGGCCGGTATCATATATCCCATTTCAGACAGTGAATGGGTAAGCCCAGTACAAGTGGTGCCCAAGAAGTCTGGAGTCACTACAGTGAAGAATGAGCATGGAGAGCTCATAGCAACTAGAGTTCAGAATGCTTGGAGAGTCTGCATTGATTACAGGCGTCTCAACCAAGCTACCCGTAAGGATCACTACCCACTTCCATTCATTGATCAAATGTTGGATCGCCTGTCAGGTAAATCACATTATTACTTTCTAGATGGTTACACAGGTTATTTCCAGATTCATATAGCTCCTGAGGATCAAGAAAAGACTACTTTTACATGTCCTTTTGGGACTTATGCTTATAAGAGAATGCCCTTTGGCTTATGCAATGCACCAGCTACTTTCCAAAGGTGCATGATGAGTCTTTTCTCTGATCTTACTGAGGACTGTATGGAAGTTTTTATGGACGATTTTAGCGTTTATGGTGATTCTTTTACCCTTTGCTTAGAGGGATTATTTATAGTATTAGATAGATGTATTAATACAAACCTTGTATTGAATTTCGAAAAATGCCACTTTATGGTAAAACAAGGGATTGTATTAGGATATGTGGTATCTAATAATGGCATTTCTGTAGACCCAGCAAAGGTGAATGTTATTTCTAGTTTACCTTACCCCTCTTCTGTGAGGGAAGTCCGTTCGTTCCTTGGCCATGCAGGTTTCTACAGGAGATTTATTAAAGACTTTAGTAAGGTGGCACTTCTCTTATCCAGATTACTGCAGAAGGACATTGAGTTCGAGTTTAGTGAAGATTGCAAACAAGTATTTGATAAGCTGAAGACTGCCCTAACTCAACCCCCAATTGTGAGAGGACTCGATTGGAGCCAGCCGTTTGAAATCATGTGCGATGCTTCCAACCATGCAGTAGGAGCAGCATTGGCTCAGCGTGAAGGTAAGGATCCTTTTGTTATTGCCTATGCGTCTAAGACTTTAGACACTGCCCAGTCCAATTATACTACTACTGAGAAAGAACTTCTTGGTATTGTTTTTGCTCTGGATAAATTCCGGGCCTATTTACTTGGTACAAAAGTAGTAATGTATTCGGACCACGCAGCTCTAAAGTATCTATTAGCTAAAAAGGAGTCCAAACCAAGGCTTATACGTTGGATACTGCTGCTACAAGAATTTAATTTAGAAATAAAGGATAGGAGTGGTAATCAGAATTTAGTAGCAGACCACTTGAGTCGCCTTGAACATATTAAGGATGATTCTACTCCTATAGATGATAATTTTCCTTTTGATAACCTACAAGCAGTATCTGAGGTAGTCCCTTGGTATGCACCTGTTGCTAATTATTTAGTTAGCCGCACATTTCCTCCACATTTTTCTAAACATCAAAGAGACAAGCTGAAAAGTGAGTCTAAATATTATATATGGGATGACCCATATTTATGGAGATGTGGCGCTGACCAGATAATTAGACGTTGTGTGCCTCAATCAGAATTCCAGTCCATTTTAGAGGCCTGACACTCATCTGAGAATGGAGGACATTTTGGCCCTCAACGAACAGGTAGAAAGATCTTAGACTGTGGATTCTGGTGGCCTACTCTTTTTAGAGACGCTGCTGAGTTTTGCAAATCTTGTATCCCATGCCAAAAATTTAGTAATATATCCAGGAGGGATGAGATGCCTCAACACTATATGTTTTTCTGTGAAATTTTTAATGTATGGGGCATTGACTTCATGGGTCCATTTCTAAATTCTAGTGGATATTTTTATATATTGTTAGCTGTGGATTATGTTTCCAAATGGGTGGAAGCAATCCCTACCCGCACTGACGATGCTAACACTGTTGTTTCCTTTGTGAGAAACCGCATTATATGCCATTTTGGATCACCACGAGCGATCGTGAGGGATCAAGGCACCCATTTTTGTAACAGGAGACTAACACGATTGATGAAGAAGCATGGGATAATCCATAAAGTTGCAACATCTTACCATCCCCAAACTAATGGGCAAGCCGAGGTGTCGAACAGAGAAATTAAGCGTATCTTGCAAAAGATAGTGAAGCCTCATAGAAAAGACTGGAGCACCAGGCTACAAGATGCACTGTGGGCATATAGAACAGCATACAAGACACCCATTGGGATGAGTCCCTTTCGCTTAGTTTATGGAAAAGCTTGCCATCTCCCAGTTGAAATCGAACACAGATCCTTCTGGGAGTTAAAGAGTGCAACATGGAAATTGAGAAGGCCGGAGCTGAAAGGAAGTTGCAACTGCAGGAACTGGAGAACCTTCGCCTAGAAGCTTATGAGAATTCCAGAATTTGCAAGGAAAGGATGAAAGCTGTGCATGATCAAAACATCAAGAAGAAAGAATTTCAACCTGGAGATTTCGTCCTCCTTTACAAATCTCGACTAAGGGTAATGCCCGGTAAGTTAAGATCAAAATGGGAAGGTCCATACAGAGTAGAGAAGGCTGAACCATACGGAGTTTATCACCTTAGCCATCCTTCAAGCTCTGAACTTATTAAGGTTAATGGACACCGCCTGAAGCTGTACCATAGTGAGAAAGTGCAGAAAAGCAAGGAGCTTGAGATCCTCCACTTGGAAGATCCCCACATAGCAGCAGATTGAGCTAGTGGAGCGTCCAACTTACGGACGTTAAAGCAAAGTGCTTGGTGGGAGACAACCCACCCCGGTATGATCGTTCTTTTCTTCACTTTTAGTAAAAAAAAAAAATTTTCTTCGCCGCGCGACGCGATTGCACCAACGACGCGTCCGCGTGGCAGGGGGAGTAAATAAAAATAAAAATGAACAGAAAGTTACGCAGGAGCAGTGCTGGAGTCGTGCCAATGGCACAAATTACCCTACGCGACCGCGTCGCATGGAAATCATGGCCTCCCATGCGACCGCGTGCCCCATGCGGCCGCGTGCCCTGAGTTTTCGACGTAAAAGGGTGCACAGTCGTATTCTGTGCGAGAGTGATGCTGGATTGGTGCTGGAAGCACAATCCTTGTCACGCGACCGCGTTGCTGACGCGGCCGCGTCACCCATTTTATAACGCACACTCATGCGATCGCGTGACCCACGCGATCGCGTCACCCAATTTTGGCAATTAAAATGAATCGAACAGAGAGTTGTGCTGGAGCGAGGCTGCACTCGCGCCAGCAGCGCAACATAGGTCACGCGACCGCGTGACCGACGCGATCGCGTCACCTTCCCTGGAGCGCAACCACGCGAACGCGTGCCTTCCGCGGCCGCATCGCATGCGCCGCACAGCTCAACCTCAGTTGCCAAATTATCTTATCTTTCTTTCCTCCAAATCCTAATTTTTCTTTTCCCTCCTTCTTTCTTCTTTCTCCCTTCCCCTTTCTATCTCACCTTTCATTCTCTATCTTTCTCATCCCCATTAACAAGGTTTTTCTTTTCTTCTTTCTCACTTTTCTACTATTCTTCTTATTTTCATATGTTATCTTCTTATCTTTTCTTCATTGTTCTTATTTTCTTTTCTTTTCTTTTCCTTTTTACTTGGTGTTATCTATTTATGTGAGTCATTATTTATCTTTATATGCTTATGGCTTGTTATAAATTTGTTTGACAATCATATATATTACTTTTTAAGGGATTACTTGCATGTTCAAATTCATACTTTCAAGAGCTTATTCTACATGCATGCTATGTGTTTGTGAAAAAGCCCATATGGCATTATGCACTAAGTCACATTATTTTACTCTAATATGCAATGCTTGCTTTTCACAAATTCCCTTTCATATTTTATTAATTAAATTTAATTGTCAATACAAACATGATGGCTAGTTTGTTACAAATGGTAATCTAAATTGGACATTGAATGTTTGATATATGCTACTCATGCCTTTGCCTGCATGCCAATAAACCTCTTGCATTCCATTGTCCTACATGCACTTGCTATATTTCCATTGATGAGCTTTTCACATGTAATCCGGACCATGTGTTAATGCCATTTATCTTTATTGTGCATTGACTATCACTTACAATACCCTCTTCCTTGCTCTATCTCTTTGAATTTAATTTCCTTTCTCTTCCCTTCTTTCAGGATGGCCACCAAGAAAGGAAAAGAGAAAGCTACTTCCAAACCACCAGCAAGAAGAAGAACTAAAAGAGCATTAGTGGCAGAGCCTTCTTCAACCACAGTCAAGCCCTCAACAAAAAGAGTTAAGAGGATAATAAAGGTTGACGACAAGGAGAAAGCTTTTCCAGCAAAGGACACTGCGCGATTTCCCAATCACTACTGTGAGCAGATGTTCCCTATCCTAGCAGAAAGGAACTATAACAATGAATACCTTCTTATCCTCCCATCCAATATTGCCTCCTTTGTTGAGCCGCAAATTGAACGAAGACAATGGGGTTTCTTACGGAGACAGCCGAGGCAGGTCAATCTCTCTTGGGTAGTTGAGTTCTACTCCAACTTCTACATACCGACCCTGCAGTCTGTTTATGTCCGGCAGCAACAAGTCCCCATCACATAAGAGGCCATTCAGCACGTTCTGAGTCTTCCCCCTATTCCAGCAGGAAAGGACGCTTTTCAAGAAGCCACCCTTCAGCGCCAGAGATACCAATTTGACTGGGACTCCATTCTCGGAGTCATTGCATTACTTGGCAGCCGTTGGATCTACGGATACCACCGTACCCGCCCTAAGGGAATCTTGGCTTCCGCACTTACCTTGGAGGCTCGCGTATGGGCACAGATCATGTCCCATTATGTCTTTCCGAGCACTCATGAGTCCTCCTTCACTGCAGACATGGCTGTTCTACTATGGTGCATCCTTACAGACCAACCTCTGAATCTCTCAAGACACATCCGGAATGCCATGGAACACGTACAAATCACGGGCAACCTACCTTTTCCTGCCCTGGTCTCAAATCTTGTCTTAGCAGCCGGAGTCTCCTACAGAGCTGGGGACACCAAAGCCATGCTTCCACGAGATGATCAATATGTCCCTAACGGGAAATACCTCAGACTTTCAGCAGCCACTACAAGCCAGCCTACTGAGCCAGTTGAAGATATTCCTTCTTCAACACCACAAGCATCTACAACTGAGAAATTGCTCTAGCAGATACTTGAAAAATTGGATCGGCATGAACTGAAAGCTAAGATGAGAGAGCGCCGTAACAAGCGCCGATTCACATACCTCAAGGAGCTGATCATGGGCAAATTCAAGGACTCAGACACTCCGGACTCCACTTCTTTTACCAGCACCAGCAGCCATGATAGTCCCGACTGTGGAGATACTGCTACCAGCCCACCCCTGTTCCTGACAGATGGCACCGAGGACGGTGCAAAGCCTTAAGTGTGGGGAGGTCGGTCAGTACCTGACGTCCGGAGGTAATTTCTCTTCTCTGTACACCAATAATTAGGATATTTTAGTTAGATTTTCTCCCCTTTATAGAATAGAATAAATTGCATAGGTTAGAATAGTTGCATGCATGTTCTACTTGATTGAAAAGACAATAAGTTTCTTTTAAAAATCTATCTTTGGAATAAAATTTCACTAATTTTTCAAAATTTTTATGATAAATCTGCTTGAGTTGTATTTGGAACATGATGTTTGAGCTAAAGAACACACAACCTGTGAAAGATTTGAGCCTTTATGTATGGTTACATTATTTAACCATAATTATTTTATTCTTGTGTGTTTACTTCTCTATGATTGTAATCTATATTTTGTTTTATCTTATATGTCCAATATTTATTATATTTACATGCTTGCACATGATTGAGGCCATTATTTGTTTAAACTCACTTATCCAAATCAAGCCTACCCTTTTCAATTACCTTTGTTAACCACTTTGAGCCTTTAAAACCCCATTTGTTCTATATTTTACCACATTACTAACCTCAAGCTGAAAAACAATTGCATATCCCAAATTGAATCTTTGGTTAGCTTAAGATAGAATTGTATGTGCTAGTTAAGTATGGGAAATTGTGGGAACAAAAGTTGTTAAGGGAATGTGTCATGAAAATTTAAAGGGAATTTGGATACCTATTCATGTGAAACTATAAGAATCAAAAATCTATGTGCGTTGATAAGCTTTATTTATTTCAATTAAAAAAAATGATAAACAAATAAATAAGGGGACAAAATTACCCCAATGTTAAATTCAGAATTCAAAGATCAATGCACATATGATAGAATTAAAATACAAAGTTGAAATATGAGTATGTGTTGAAAAAGGGAATTATGGGTAGCTAGGCATGAATTTAAAAGTATATAGAATATATGTATATTAGGTGAGAGCTTAGGTTAATTAAAGATTCAATTTATAAAGCTCACTTAGTCATATGTATACCCTTACCTGCACCTTGGCCCCATTACAACCTTGAAAAGACCTCATGATGTTTGCATTGGTATATTAACTGTTGTTGATTGGTTAGGAGAAAAACGAAAGTTAGAAAACATGACTAGAGAAGAATAGAGTGATTACCCTATACACTAGAGATTAGAGCGTACATATATTATCAGTGAGGGTTCAATGCTTGAATTTCCATGTTTCCTGCTTTCATAAGCTATCTTCTTGCACTTTTATCGGTTTTATTGTATAATGATAGAATTAGTGGAATTTGATTTGTAATTGTTTTGAAGGGCTTATTTACTTTTGATCAAGTGGACAATAATCATATAGTTGTATTTATTTATATATGTAGGATTGCATTGCATTTCATGAGTTTCTACATGTTCATACTTATTTCCTTGTCTCCTTCAATTTAGCATGAGGACATGCTAATGTTTAAGTGTGGGGAGGTTGATAAACCACTATTTTATAGTTTATATTGTGTTTAATTGTGTGGTTTTGTCATGATCCTTACCCACTTATTCATCAATTTAGCATGCATTTAGATTTCCTTCCTAAATTCAGTACATGTTTGAAAATTGCTTCCTAGAGACTTTAATTATTTAATTTTAATTCTCCTTTATTCCATTCGATGCTGTGATCTGTGTGTCAAGTGTTTCAGGCTTTATAGGGCATGAATGAGATGGAGATTGGAGAGGAAGCTAGCAAAAAATGGAAGGAACACAAGAATTTGAGGAGATAACCAGTGAGAAGTGACGCGGTCGCATGGCTCACGCGACCGCGCGAAGGAGCGCAAATTGCAGTGACGCGGCCGCATGGCTTGTGCGGCCGCGCGGATTGGAAAGCACAAGCGACGCAGTAGCGTGGACGACGCGAACGTGTGGAGAGAAAAAAGCGCAAGCGACGCGTCCACATGGACGACGCGATTGCGTGACATGTGCGATCTGCATAATCTGCAAAATTCACTGGGGACGATTTCTGGACCTTATTTCGGCCCGGAACAGCAGACTAGAGTCAGAGAATATGCAGAAACAACACACACATTCATTCAGTAGTTTTATATCTAGTTTTTCACTCTCTTAGGTTTTTCTCTCTAGTTTTTAGAATTTTAATTTTCAATTGGTCTTAGCATTGGAACATTGAGAAGAGTTATTTCCTCATCAAGAGTTCATCATTCTAGTTTGTTTTCTTAACTTAGTTTTATTCTTCCATATTCTTTGTTTTGTTCAATTTTATTATTCAGATACTTTTATGATTATTTAATGCAAGGATTATTTCTTTTTAATTCAATTTCAATTCCAATAATGATGTCTTCTTTTAATTCCCTTTTATGTGTTATGGGTTTATTATTTACAATGCGTGAGTAGTTTCATTACTTGATGGGAAATTGATTGAAAAGGAACTCTTGAGTTGGAAGGATTGAAAGAAAATTTGTAATTGGGTTAATTGTTGAATTGCTATCCTGTCACCAACGTCAATCCCTTGAACTAAGTGGGTTGTAACTCGTGAACGGATCTAGTAATCCAACTTGTTTGACTTTCCCTTACCTAGTAAAGGATAACTAAACAGAGTAACCGTTAATTATAAATCCATCTAAAAAATCATTCCATCAATGATAGAGATTCTAACTAATCAATTCCCAGTCAAGGTTTTTTATTCATATCATTTAATTTTCCTCAGATTACATTCCAATTTACTTACCTCAACTTCTTCGAACCTCCGATTAATAAGATAGTACCCTTCTCTGCAACTCGTTGGGAGACGACCTGGGACTTAAAACTCCCAGTAATTTTGATTTAAACTCTTTGTGACACATTTCTAAATTGATAGGCATATTTTCGGTGAATTAAGAACTATACTTGCAACGTATCAAATTTAATAATTTTTTAATTCATCAGCTTCTGCTTCCCATCAATGAGTATATCTCAGTCGAGCACCCAATCACCAAAAAGTCAATGGAAGGACAACAAGTGCAAGATAACTCCATCAAAAGGAGGGCACAGGAGTTCCTCCCAGAAATCCCTTAGATTGACTACTGGACCCGCCTATAAGCATCTGTCACCAAGCTGCAAGAAGCTATGGATCAACTAAAAGAAGAACAGTAATTTCAAAATAGCATGCTCTGCAAACTGCTGAAGGAACAAGAGAAGTAAGGGCGTGAGCTACAGGAGCTGAAGCGCCAGAAGCTGTCTCTTGAAGGACCAGACACCCCACAGATTGAAGGAGCATCCACTTCTCAAAATCAAGGTTGTTGAGTCCTAACTCTGTAATAACTTTTGTCATTAGAGATCTATTTTAAGAGTCATTTATTTTTATGTTTTTAATTTTCTGTCTTCTATTATTATTGGTCTACTTTTATGTTTATTTTAAGTCTTATTTTTATTTCATGATTAATAAAATTTGGAGTCTATGCCTTAAAGCTATGAATGTCCTATGAATCATTCACCTTTCTTAAATGAAAAAAATGGTTTTAACTACAAACGAACAAGAAGTACATGATTTCGAACTATATCTTGAAATTAGTTTAATTATTTTGATGTGGTGACAATACTTTTTGTTTTCTGAATGAATGCTTGAACAGTGCATATTTTTGAATTTGTTGTTTATGAATGTTAAAAATTGTTGGCTCTTGAAAGAATAATGAAAAAGGAGAAATGTTATTGATAATCCGAAAAATCATAAAATTGATTCTTGAAGCAAGAAAAAGCAGTGAATTAACAAAAAAAAAAAAGAGAAGCAAGCAGAAAAAGCCAATAGCCCTTTAAACCAAAAGGAAAGGGTAAAGAGGATCCAAGGCTTTGAGCATTAATGGATAGAAGGGCCCACAGGAATAAAATCTTGGCCTAAGCGACTAAACTAAACTGTCCCTAACCATGTGCTTGTGGCGTGAAGGTGTTAAGTGAAAAACTTGAGACTGAGCGGTTAAAGTCGTGGTCCAAAGAAAAAAAAAGAGTGTGCTTAAGAGCTCCGGCCACCTCTAACTGGGGACTGTAGCAAAGGTAAGTTACAATCTGAAAAGGTTCACCCAGTTATGTGTCTGTTGCATTTATGTATCTGGTGGTAATACTGGAAAACAAACTGCTTAGGGTCACGGCCAAGACTCATAAAGTAACTGTGTTCAAGAATCAACATACTTAACTAAGATAATCAATAGCACTATCTGAATTCTGAGTTCCTATAGATGCCAATCATTCTGAGCTTCAAAGGATAAAGTGAGATGCCAAAACTATTCAGAAGCAAAAAGCTATTAGTCCCGCTCATCTAATTGGAACTACGTTTCATTGATATTTTGGAATTTATAGTATATTCTCTTCTTTTTATCCTATTTGATTTTCAGTTGCTTGGGGACAAGCAACAATTTAAGTTTGGTGTTGTGATGAGCGGATAATTTATACGCTTTTTGGCACTGTTTTTACATAGTTTTTAGTATGTTTTTGTTAGTCTTTACTATGTTTTTATTAGTATTTATGCAAAATTCACATTTCTGGACTTTACTATGAGTTTTTGTGTTTTTTTGTAATTTCAGGTATTTTCTGGCTGAAATTGAGGGACCTGACCAAAAATCTGATTCAGAGGCTGAAAAAGGACTACAGATGCTGTTGGATTCTGACCTCCCTGCACTCGAAATAGATTTTATGGAGCTACAGAAGCCCAATTGGCGAGCTCTCAATTGCGTTGGAAAGTAGACATCCTGGGCTTTTCAGCAATGTATAATAGTCCATACTTTACCCGAGGTGAGATCACGCAAACTGGCGTTTAACGCCAAGTTTCTACCCTATTCTGGCGTTAAACGCCAGAACTAGCATAAAAGTTGGAGTTAAACGCCCAAACTGGCACAAAAGCTGGAGTTAAACGCCAGGAGCAGCCTATGCACGTGAAAGCTTCAATGCTCACCCCAAAAACACACCAAGTGGGCCCCAAAAGTGGATTTCTGCAAGTTCTATCTTAGTTTACTCATTTTCTGTAAACCTATGTCACTAGTTTAGTATAAAAACTACTTTTAGAGACTTACTATGTAACTCATAATAGTTTTTACATCTGAATTTTGTATCTTCTACGGCATGAGTCTCTAAACTCCATGGTTAGGGGTGAGGAGCTCTGCTGTGTCTCAATGGATTAATGTAATTACTACTGTTTTTTCATTCAATCACGCTTATTTCTATTCTAAGATATTCACTCGCACTTCAACATGATGAATGTGATGATCCGTGACACTCATCACCATTCTCAACCTATGAACGCGTACCTGACATCCACTTCCGTTCTACCTTAGATTGAGTGTTTATCTCTTTGGCTCCTGGTTCACGACGCATGGTTGCCTCTCCTGACAACAGAGTCTTCCATTCCGTGAGATCAGAGTCTTTGTGGTATAAGCTAGAATCAATTGGCAGCATTCTTGAGATCCAAAATGTCTAAACCTTATCTGTGGTATTCCGAGTAGGATCTGGGATGGGATGACTGTGACGAGCTTCAAACTCGCGAGTGTTGGGCGTAGTGACAGACGCAAAAGGATCAACGGATCCTATTCCAACATGAGTGAGAACCGACAGATGATTAGCCGTGCGGTGACAGCGTATTTGGACCATTTTTACTGAGAGGACAGACGGTAGCCATTGACAACGGTGATCCCCAACATATAGCTTGCCATGGAAGGAGCCTTGCGTGCGTGAAGAAGAAGACAGTAGGAAAGCAGAGATTCAGAAGACAGAGCATCTCCAAAACCTCAACCTATTCTCTATTACTGCATAACAAGTATTATTTAATCCATGTTCTATTAGTCATTCCAATTAAAACTGAGAATTATTATTGATATCCTGACTAAGAGTTACAAGATAACCATAGCTTGCTTCAAGTCGACAATCTCCGTGGGATCGACCCTTACTCACGTAAGGTATTACTTGGACGACCCAGTGCACTTGCTGGTTAGTTGTGCGGAATTGCAAAAGTGTGATTGTGATTTCGTGCACCACTCTCACATGGAAAATTAGATTTTGGTGGTATAGTGAGAGAGATAATGTAACACCCCAATTACCATAAGCCTTACCTCTAGCCGTAAGACGAAGGTTAATCAGAGGTTACGACAATCCTAAGGCTTATACATATTTATATATAGAAGGAAATAATATAATCTAGAAGCCTGATGAAGGAGTAAGTTTGATGATTGAACTTTTTTGTGGTCTAGAATTCACAATAAATTCTCGTTGTAATATATTTTCTAAACCAACAATAGCCCTTTCATGCAAAAGATTGTTTGTCACAAGTACAAACACCTAAATTTATAAACCAAAGTATTGGAACCTCGGGTCGTTCTCCCTAGGAATTGCAACAAAGTGTTCTTGTTATTGGTTATGAGATATTTTGGGGTTTTTGGGATAAGAGACACGAAATATAAATGGCGATGAAAATAAACTAACAACTAAAAAGGTCTTGGCAAAGGTTGGTGGTCAAGGATCTCTATCCTAATCACTAACCACGACATGAGAATTGGCAAGGATCAATCCCACTAAGTTAACCCCTAACTAATAGTAGAGGAAAGTCAAGTGAGCTATGTCAATCCAAGTCCATAAGTCATAGTTCTCCACCAAATCAATTAGTGAGATCTATAGTTAATGGCTCCCAATCGTCAATCACTTGGACATTAGTAACTCAAGAGTTCCTAAGTTACCTTCCCAAGCCAAGAGCATAAAATTCTATACTAAAATCCAACTAAGCAATTCATCAAACACTTAGAAGGCATAAAAGGAAAGTAAAATGAACTAAGCAATTCAACAATAAAAGAACAAGAATCATAAATTGCATTGAAATGAAAATAGAAGAAACAAAAGTGCATCAATATAAAAGTAAAGAATTACAAGAATTAAATGCAAAAATAGAAAGAGGAAAGGTAGAAGAAGAGGAATTACAAAGAGAAAAGTAAATAAAAGCATGAAATTAAACTAGATCTAAGAGTTCCTAATCTAGATCTAACCTACTCCTAATCCTAGAGAGAAGTGAGAGCTTCTCTCTCTAAAACTAACTTTCCCTCCAAAAATTAAACTAAACTAAAGTAGTGTGTAAAGTATCTAAATTATGTTAATTCCCCTTCAATCCTTGGGTTAAATAGCATCAGAAATGAGTTGGACTGGGCCCACAAGGCTTTAGAATTTGCTGGCCACGTATTGCTTTAAGTGGATCATATGGCAGCAACGATGTGTGCGCGTACAATGCACGTACCCGTCACCATACTTATAGCAACTATAGCAAATCTTATATCATTTCAAAGCCCCGGATGTTAGCTTTCTAACGCAACTAGAACCGCATCATTTAGACCTCTGTAGCTAAAGTTATGATCGATTAAGTGCGAAGAGGTCAGCTTGACAGCTTTTGCGATTCCTTCATTTCTTCATGAGTTCTCCATTTTTACATGCTTTTCCTTCATTCCCTTGATCCGATATTTGCCTCCTAAATCTGAAATCACTTAACAAACATATCAAGGCATCTAATAGAATCAAAGGTAAATCAAGATTAAATAATTAAGGACCTAAAAAGCATGTTTTCACTCTTAAGCACAATTAAAGGAGAATTTACAAAACCATGCTATTTCATTGGATAAATGGGAGAAAGGTTGACAAAACCCTCTAAATCCAACACAAGATAAACCCTAGATATGGGGTTTATCAACCTCCCCACACTTAAACCAAGCATGTCCTCATGCTTAAACCAAGAGGAAGCAAAGGATATCAACATTTATTCAATGAGATCTATCTAAATGCACCCTACCTATATGCAACTATCTACATGAATGCAACTAAATACAAAATGATTCTACCTACTTGGTTAAAAATAAATCAATCCTCCAAGACATACATGCACAAGTAGGGCTAAGGTCCCATGACGACTCATGAATCCTACCAATTTAAATATCAAAATGAAGTTCAAGTAGGCTTGCAAGAAGAATGCTCATGAAAGCCGGGAATCAAGGAATTGAGCATCGAACCCTCACCGGAAGTGTTTGCAGTCTAGTCGCACAAGTGTGTAAGGTCGATTCTCTCAATTCTCCCCTAATCATGCTTTCTAACATTTGTTTTTCTTCTAACAATCAACATATATTTCATGCATGCATATAAGTATCATGAGGTCTTTTCTTTAGGTTATAATGGGGCTAGGGTCAAGGTAAGGATGCATATTTGGTCAAGTGAGCTTGAAAGTTGAATCTTTGATAAGCTTAGACTTCTCACCTAACCTATGACATCTTATACAGTTCAAAACTAACCTAACTACCTATTTTTCACTTTTTCACATACTCATGCATTCTTTTTCATTTCACAACACTTATGCATTGATTTTATTGAGCTTTGCTTTGCTTTGGGGCATTTTGTCCCCTTTTTATTTCTTTCTTTTTCTTTGTTTCTTTTTTTTCTATTTTTTTCTTTTCTTTTCCATATTGTTGTTTTTTTTCTTTTCCTTTTCCTTTTTCTCATTTTTTTTCTATATACAAGATCATCAATGCATAAGGTTTTACATTCATTACACATGAGCATGTACCCAATTCCCAATATTTACAACAAATATACAAAACTACCCTTTTATTCACCCAATGTCCTAAGATTTCCCACACTTAAATGACACACACACACACACTAGCCTAAGCTAATCAAAGATCCAAATTAAGGACTTTTATTGTTTTCCACTTTAGGGCTTGTAATGTGCTACATTAAGAACAAGTGGGTTAATCGTAGGCTCAAATTGGCTAACAATGGAAGATAAAAAGTAAGGCCATTTGGGTAAGTGAGCTAAATGAAATGATGGCCTCAATCATATAAATGCATGAATACACAAAATAATGGACATAAAGAATCAAACAAATCAAAGATCACAATCATAGAAAGAGAATAATGCACACAAGAAGGGAAAATAAGTGGTTATAAGATGTAACCACGCCATTAGGCTCAAATCTCACAAGCATGTGTTCTTAGCTCAAAAACCATGTTCCAAAATAAATTCTTTCAAGCAAGTTCAATAAAAAGTTTTCAAATTAGTAGGTTGCCCTAAAAACAACTTCTTGGAAAAGAAATCATCACCCTACCCAAGTAGTCCTAATAGGAAAGAAGTGGTAAAAATATGTACAAATTCTAACTAACATGCAACCTATCATGTAATGCAACAACTATCTAACGAAGAAAATAATAAAAAAAAATTTGGTGTTGAAAAGGAAATTGTTACCCATGGAGATCGGTCGAACGACCTCCCCACACTTGAAGATTGCACCATCCTCTGTGCATGCAAAGAAGAGCAAGGTGGATGGGTTGCTATAATTGATGAGCTTCTTCGAAAGGTTGTGCGGATGACTTGTTCGTTGCGCCATCTCAAAGCTTTTCCTTTTCCTCCTTTCTTGGTGGCCAACCTAATGGGAGAGAAAAAGAAAGAAAATTAAGCCTATAACAAAGATATCAAAGCAAAGAGAACATAGGCGGGGGCTAATGCCAAATAAGGATAAGGTTCTCACTACATGGTAGCTACAACATGTGAGTGAGAAAATAATATAGGCAAAGGGCATATGAACTAACACTTGATGCAAGAGTAAAATCAAAGCTTGAAGAACATATTGAGCATCAAGTTCAAATAAAAAAGAGTGGGCATGAAAAACAATATTAGGTCATATCAATGCACAAAGACACAAGAGTCATATAAGATTAAGCATTGATTTAAAAGTTTCATCACCCAACAATATCAAACAAGTCAAGAGGCACCAAAATAATGCAAGAAATTATCAACGATTGAATAGAAAAATTCAACACCATTATTAAAATAAGAAACTTAAAAAAAAAAAGAGAATTACAACAAGCTATAAAATCAAAATTAAAATGCAATGAATGAAAGTAAGCAAATGCAATAAAAGAAAATGGAAGAAAATTTTTTTTTAGTATTTTATTTATTTATTATTTTTTTTTTAAATTTTTTTAAGAGAGGAAGAAGAAAGGTAGAAAGAAAGAAGAAGAAAAGAAGAAAGAAGAAGAAATGAGAAAGGAGAAATGAGAAAAACAGGGTGCAAATCCACGCGTACGCGCGCATGGCGCGCACGCGTCGACGGCTTTTTTTTTGTTTTTTGAGAGTGACGCGTACACGTCATGTACGCGTACGCGCGAGTGGTTTTGTGCCAAAGGCACAATGCGCGCGCAGCGTTCGCACAACTCTTAGGTTTTTGGCTTGGGGTGGAATTTCTCAATCCACGCGTACGCGTACATGGCGCGTGCGCGCGGATAGGCGAAAATGCTTGATGCACGCGTACGCGCACAGTGCGCGTACGCGCGGATGGCGCGTTTTTTTTTTTCAAAATTTTTCTATATTTTTGCACGAATCCAAGCATTCCAAACCTCCAAACAGCTACCAAAACACCATAAAACCTTATTTAACATACTAAACTACCAATTATACTCAACAAATCAACCAAAAACATGAAATTAAACTAATTACCAATATGTACAAAAAGGAGAAAATGAAAAGAAGTTACCATGGTGGGGTGTCTCCCACCTAGCACTTTTGTTTATTGTCCTTAAGTTGGACTTATGGGGAGCTTCTTATCAAGGAGGCTTGTGCTTGAAGCTATCTTTGAACATCCACCAATGCTTGAATCTCCAATAAGCTCCATTCTTCAAAGTTAATATCTTCAAGCCTTGATGGAGTTCTGCACAAGCTATGAGCTCCCAAATTTGATTTTCCTTGTGCGATCCGGGTTCCCACACTTTATTTTCAACCCGTCTTGAAGTTGATCATTATTAGTCCATCCGGGTGGCATGACTTTAGAATTCTCATGTAAGTGACCAAACAACTTCCTAGACTCATGCAATTTGGTTCTCCATCAATCATTACTATACAACTTTGAGCATGCAACCATCATGAACTTAGAGTGATGTTTCCAACCACTACACAACTCTCGTCTACTTTTAACTCCACAAAGAGCTCTAAGTTGACCATCATTTTCAATCAAACCATATTCAAGTGAGAAAGTAAAGCTTAGGGATAAGAATTTTATCCACTTAAATGTTGTGTTGGATGGTGACTTGGGGAGGGAGACCTCCCCACACTTAGACAATGCGAGGTCTACTTCTTTAGGCTCTTCTTTAGTTGTTTCCACCTCTTCGCAAGCTTCTTCAATTTCAACATTTTCCCCTTTATCACTTGGCTTGGTGTTGTCTTCAAGAACTTCAATTTCTTGCCCAATGAGAGGTGATTCAATTTTGGATAGGAATTCATTGATGAATGAATTCATCTCTTGATCAACCTCTTCATATTCTTCAATTTCGATATACACCAATTCAACTTTTTCCTTTTGGTAGCTTTCTTCCGATTCACTTTCTTTTTCATTGCTCACTAAGGGTATAAGAGGTTGTGTGCATTCTTCTACAATTTCAACTTCATGTCCAACGGGAGAGGATTCCATTGTAGAGAGGAATTCATCCATGATCGAATCCATCTCCTGATAAGCCTCTTTCAAGTCTCCAACAATGATATGCCTTCGAGGTTGTGCACCCTTATCAAAATCAATATTAAGCTTCTTGGAAGAATGCTCCATGATGCTACATTCCTTTGGACTTTCAACATCTCCTAAATCTTCAACCACTTTTTCCTTTTCTTCAATGATCATAGGCTCCTCCAATTGTTCTAACACAAAGTGGCATCCCTCATTTTCCACCGGAGTTTCCAATCTCTCCTTCATGCTATGCTCTTCAATTGATTCTTCACATGTGGCCATGGAAGCACCTTGAGTGTTCAAGCATTGGTAGGCCAAAGTATGCACTACCTTGGTCAAATTAGTCACAAACTCTAGGGTATTCCTTTGCATATCCGCTTGGTCTTGAAGTAGCAAGGTGAGAAAATTATCCATTGGGGCTTGGGGTGGATAAGAGGGTTCATTATTTTGGAGAAAGGGTTCATAGTAGGAAGGTGGTTCTTCTTGGTAAGGGTATGGAGATGGTGAGTATTGAGGTGGTTCTTGGTAATAATTTTATATGGTTGTGGTGGTTCTAAAGATTATTGCTCATAATGGCCATGAGAATATGGTATGGGTGATTGGTCATATGATGGATATGAATCATACGAAGGTGCTTGGTATGGAAAGGCTTGGGAGTATGGTTGAGGTTCATGTTGAGGATAAGAGTTATAGGCATATGATGGTGGTGGTTGATTTTCACATAAAGTTTCACCATAGCCATTGAATTGACACGTGTTAGGATGTGAATTATACCTATGCCTATCCGGAGGTTGTTGCCAATAGGAGTGATCATTTCCTTGAAGCTCTTCCTATCTTTGTTGGTTCCATCCTTGATGCATATGGTCATTGAAGTTCACATTTCCTATAACACAATTAGAACCAAACTCATAGTCAAAGTGAGAATTCATAGGAGAAAAGCAAAATAAAACTAACAAAAATTAGAAACAAGCAAAATACAAACCTATTCACAATATTCACATATATACAATAACCAATAATACAACACCATTGCCATTCCCCGGCAACGGTGCCATTTTGATGATTGGACTTTTGTGTGGTCTAGAATTCAAAATAAATTCTCGTTGTAATATAGTTTCTAAACCAACAATAGTCCTTTCATGCAAAAGATTGTTTGTCACAAGTACAAACTCCTAAATTTATAAACTGAAGTATTGGAACCTCGGGTCGTTCTCCCTAAGAATTGCAACAAAGTGTTCTTGTTATTGGTTATGAGATATTTTGGGATTTTCGGGATAAGAGACACGAAATATAAATGGCAATGAAAATAAACTAACAACTAAAAAGGTCTTGGCAAAGGTTGGTGGTCAAGGATCTCTATCATAATCACTAACCACAACATGAGAATTGGCAAGGATCAACCCCACTAAGTTAACCCCTAACTAATAGTAGAGGAAAGTCAAGTGAGCTATGTCAATCCAAGTCCATAAGTCCTAGTTCTCAACCAAATCAATTAGTGAGATCTAGAGTTAATGGCTCCCAATCATCAATCACTTGGACATTAGTAACTCAAGAGTTCCTAAGTTACCTTTCCAAGCCAAGAGCATAAAATTCTATACTAAAATCCAACTAAGTATTTCATCAAACACTTAGAAGACATAAAAAGAAAATAAAATGAACTAAGCAATTCAACAATAAAAGAACAAGAATCATAAATTGCATTGAAATGAAAATAGAAGAAACAAAAGTGCATCAATATAAAAGTAAAGAATTACAATAATTAAATGCAAAAATAGAAAGAAGAAAGGTAGAAGAAGAGGAATTACAAAGGGAAAAGTAAATCAAAGCATAAAATTAAACTAGATCTAAGAGTTCTTAATCTAGATCTAACCTACTCCTAATCCTAGAGAGAAGTGAGAGCTTCTCTCTCTAAAACTAACTTTTCCTCCAAAAATTAAACTAAACTAAAGTAGTGTGTAAAGTATCTAAATTATGTTGATTCCCCTTCAATCCTTGGGTTAAATAGCATCATAAATGAGTTAGATTGGGCCCACAAGGCTTTAGAATTCGCTGGCCACGTATTGCTTTAAGTGGATCATATGGCAGCAACGATGCGTGCGCGTACAGTGAGTGTACGCATCACCATACGTATAGCAACTACGACAAATCTTAAATCATTTCGAAGCCCCGGATGTTAGCTTTCCAACGCAACTGGAACCGTATCATTTGGATCTTTGTAGCTCAAGTTATGATCAATTAAGTGTGAAGAGGTCAGCTTGATAGCTTTTGCGATTCCTTCATTTCTTCATGAGTTCTCCATTTTTACATGCTTTTCCTTCATTCCCTTGATCCGATCTTTGCCTCCTAAATCTGAAATCACTTAACAAACATATCAAGGCATCCAATGGAATCAAAGGTAAATCAAGATTAAACAATTAAGGACCTAAAAAGCATGTTTTCACTCTTAAGCACAATTAAAGGAGAATTTACAAAACCATGCTATTTCATTGGATAAATGGGAGAAAGGTTGACAAAACCCTCTAAATTCAACACAAGATAAACCCTAAATATGGGGTTTATCAAAGCTCAAACAGAATTTCGGAAGCGCAAAACGTTCACACGAAGCTAACGAACAAGGTACAAGATATAGGTACAAGAGAATAGAACAAATATATAGATATAGTAATATAAACATAGGGAACTAGCCGCAGCTTGCAGAGTTTAAGCTGACTAGTTACAATTATAAAAGTGCAGAGTTTCAGATTTTAAAATAGCTTATACAACCTATCTCTCAACATAGCCTCTAAGGCCATAAAGATAAAATACAAAAAGATGTGAGAGCAACTATAACAAAGTATGATAAATTAAACCACGGAAGAACCATACTCCGCTCTGTCACCATATCCGTAATCTCACCGAAGTAGATTATGACCTGCATCTAAAAAATAACAACAAAGTATGGAATGAGAATCGGAGGTTCTCAGTATGGTAACAGTGCCCAATGATGTAAGATGTAAGGCTCCGGGACGCCAAAGGCAATCCTAGAACTTCACATCACATAGTGATATTCAAGGTTAGAACAAAATAAATGAAAGAACTTAAACCATAAACCAGGGTTATCTAAACTTAGGGGGATTCTAACTAACACTAATCACACCGCTGTATCCCACAGCCTTCGCCAACCTTACCTCCGTGCGATCCCATCACCACCACCTACCTAACCTCCTTAGCACCAGACAATCACAATTAATGCAAACAAATAAATCACAAGTAAAAGCATATAAAGCAAGTAGTTCAAGTAAGCAAATAGGCATGTTATACAATTAGGCAAACTCACGTAATCAAAGCAAACAAGCACATAAAAGATGCATATGATGAATGCCTATCCTATTGGCTCGTGATATCACTTGTCGGTCCATAAATGCCAACCCGACACATCCTTTTAGATGTCGCTTTTCTACCGCACCCACGAATATAGTGTCGGGCACACGCTATTCACCCACGGATATAGTGCCTGGCACACTCTTACAACAGAAAAAATTATCAATCATAATTCAATCCCAGGGACACAATACCCTACACACTATCATACTTAACCCAAGGATATAGTGCCTGGCACACTCTGTAAGACCCAGAACTTTTGAAAAAGGGCTATTATGAGATAATTTTAAATTCAGTATTTTTGTAGCTTTAATTTCAGGGATTCTTTATTAAAGAGAATTAAGGCGAGTTTTGATTTATTGAATTTGAGATAAGTTATGATTATTATCTAATTTTACAATTATTGGATTATTTTCTATATTTAAAATTATAAAGTTGGCAGTTACGAAATGATAAGGATTTTATATGATTTGAATTAAATAATTAATATTTTAAATATAATACTACTATTTTGAAAAATGAAGAAATTAAGTGTATTGTTTCTAATTTTTAGATTTGGGAATTTTATTGAAAATAATTAGTAAAATTGATGAGCAAATAGTATTTTTCCATATACAATTAGTGTTGGATTTACATTGGGTTTCAATTACTATATTATTCCCAATTTTATGTGAAATTACCATAATGCCCTTAACCCTAATTTTCAAAATGAAACCCTTCCCTAACTTAACTCCTTCAGCCGCTAAGTTCCCTTTCTCCTTCAGAAGTTCAACACACGCAGTTTCCTTTGTTATCCCTGAAAGAAAGAAGCAAAGAACACGAAAAGGGGAATGAGGGAAAAGGAGATCCGGAGGAAGAGCACCGGGAAAGCAGCAGCTCGCCGGCCAGCCGTGTTCTGCCACCACGTCTAGCTCGCCGCCGATCGCGCTCCCGTTTGCGCCGTCGCTAGGGAGAACAGAACCGAGAAGGGGTTGGCTCGCGAATGTGGGTGGTCATGGGCTCGGAGCCGCTGTGCCTTCATCACCACCGCGTCCACGCCGTGCCGCCGCCACTGCTAGGGTTTGCCGCCGCCACCTTATCACTGCCAGCAGGCACAGAGGGAGAGAGAAATCGGAGTTTCGCACAGCAGGGAGAAAGGAAGAGCACGACAAGGGAAGCCATCTCTGCCTGTGTTACCGTCGCCGGACCTCCTTGCCGTCGCCACAGAAGCTGCCTTCGTCAGTGCCGTTGGAGGCACGAATGGGAGAAGAACGCGCACGAGGGAGCTTCTAGAGAGGGTGATGCACGATGGTGGTAGGTTATTCCGCCGCCCTTGCTGCCGTCAGAAGCTGTCGCCACGGCCGCCGTCCTCCTAGCCGCCGCTGTGGTTGGAGTCCGTTGTGTACGGTCACCGGAGAAG